>NC_056733.1:694997433-695182433 GCF_019279795.1 Protopterus annectens
TGGGGCCGCTCTTGTTTGGCATCTACTTCTCTGAAGTACAGGTCAACACTAAGGGACTCTGGCTAACAAAGTTTGCAGATGACTGCAAACTGGGAGCCATTATTGAATCCCAAATGATGTGGATACTCTACAAAAGGGCCTTACAGAAACAGATGCTTGGTGCCAGAGCCATGGGCTCAAGCTCAATGCCAAGAAATGTATTGTTATCCCCTTTGGGAAAAACATGTATCCATGAATTACCATATAGGTGGCAGTACACTAAACACAGAAAGTGTGATAAGAGACTTGGGGACACAGGTGGACAGTGGTCTCACCTTCGATAACCACATCGCCACAACAGTCAGGAAATCCTTCTATGTGGCACACCTCATCACGAAGGGCTTTTCATCCAGAAAAAAGGAGGTCATTGTCCCACTGTACTCATCCCTCATTAGACCCATTATAGAATACAACGCCCCATTTGGTATGTACCTCTCAAGACATCTGCAACAACTGGAAAGGCCTCAGAAATACCTCACTAAAAGAATCACAGGCCTAAAGCAGATGCCCTACGCTGACCGCCTTAAAAAACTCCAGCTATACTCTGTCGCATATCGTCTACTCAGAGGCAGTCTCTGCTTAACATACAAGGCCATGTCAAACCCAGAGCTGTTGGACATGCTACACTTAAAGAAATCCCAATCCCTCAGAGCTACACGCTCCAGGGATCTAAACCTTGTCATCACAATAAACAAAACATGTTGGAGGGATAGGTTCCTGACCCAGAGACTCCCCAGACTCTGGAATAGATTGCCCATACATGTCAAGCAGAGTGCCTCTTTGGACCTCTTCAAGAGGAATCTTGACGATTGGATGGGAGAAAGGAAATTCACCCCAGGGATCACGTCAGTCGCCCTGCTAGACAGGGGTCCAGGAAAGTAATAATGTGGGAAGAAATAGCCAGGGAATTGTTATGGCTAGGCTTGTATAGGCCCTAGGGCTGATAGCCTAGTACCAACCTATGAACCTATGAAGTTGGCGTGTGACTTGCATTTTCTTATATTTAAATGAGTGATTTAAGACACTGCTCAGTCTGATGAAATCTTTTACTGCATAAAGACAAAAGTGCTGTTTTTAAATCAGTTCTTGAGTAATCATTTACTGTTGTTTTTTTATTAATTAGAAGGTGAATTAGATGTGGAGGAATACATGCAATAGTCAGGTCAGTGGTCGACACAAAAAGAACACATAGAAATGATATGAAAAGCATGTGTCTTCAGATGCTACCTCTGTTTTGATATTGGCTTACATACTCATTCTTCACTTTATGGCATTCCAGCTACCATAATAAAACAATTTACAAATTAGCCATGTGGGATGGAGTGTATATGGTACATCAGAATAAGGTACATAAATACTGGCCCCTGTGCTCAGGGAGTGATATTAATTAAATTGCTAGCAGTTTTTTTCTCTGTATCTGGAAATAGTAGAAAATGCAGTTTTCTCCCAATGTTTTAGGACTACGTGCCTCTCACGGTCAATGAATGACCTCAGCTAGCTTAGCTAAGTAATGGTTTTGGTCTCCTCAGACTTGTCAATGTGCATATGTGTGTGTACCTGTATGCACACACATCTGTACTTTGAGTTTAGCAACACAAAGTAAATGATACATATGAAAAGTACAAGTTGTTATTAAGCATTTAAAATCAGTGATGGTTTCATGTTTTACATAAGAGCATTTACAGAAATATTACCACAGGACTTCCCTGTGTACTACAGACTGAAGCAACTCCTAAATGCTTTATTACATGCACGGGGTCCCCTTAAAGTATCTACGGTATGAATTAATTATTAACATAGGATGCTTCAATCAAACACCAGATGGGATAAGTTAATTCAAGCACCAAAAGTGAAACTGACTAGGCTTAAAATGACCTGCCAGGGCAGTTAGCATAGTAGCTATCTATGAATCTGTGCTACAATTGTGAAGACTAGACTTCCAAGGAAAACTGCAGAATGACTGCCTTACTTGCTAATGTTTCATTTCTTATTGTGCTATTTTATAAGCACTAATGCTGAAATTATGTTAATTTATATTACAAGTTACTATACTATGAAAAGTTATCCTGGCTGTGCAGTTTCATTAATGTTTCTTTTTTTTCCCCATGTACATCCTGCTTGATGTAATATACTTAATAGTGTAGCTAGGCATACTCCAAGTATGACACAGCATGTGATTTTTAAGCTTTATTTGTTTATTTATTGGCTCCTAACTGAATGATCGGTAAAACATGAATTTACTACATAAGGTTTTCTGACAGCCTGTGATGTAAAAAGTATCTCAAAGGTCAGTGATGAAAACAGAAAGAAGCGGTGCAGAAATAACAGCTTACACATGAATAGTAGGCAAAAGTGTTCACACTTCTTGCATAGATAGATTAGCTTAGCATATATATTTATTGATTCTCCAGTATCTACCTTATCCTATTCAGGGTCGTGGGCCAGCTAGATCATATCCTTGCAAGAAATGGGCACAAGGCAGAGATCCAGTCCTGGATAGGAGGTCGAGCCATTAGATGCATATCTACTTGCAACTTAGAAAATCATCTGTTCACCTATCAGCCTATTTTGGAAATAGGGAGGAAAGTAGTTGATACAGTAAAAACTCATTTGGGCAAAGGGAGGTCATGCAAATTCTGAATCACAGAATTAACAGTTTTGAGGCAGCAATGCTAACTGCTGAAGATATATATATATATTTATTTGTGTGTATTTATGTATGTATGTAGAGTGGTGCTCTTAAACACTTCACTTTAACTGGCAAAATAAAGTAATGAAGCAATGTTTCTGTTCCATCAGTTTACCTGCTTGATTCTAGTTAAGTTTTTCTGTGGGTAGTTTCATAACATGATTTCTGTAGTGAATTATACAAAACTGTAGTTAGTAAATGCTAACAGATCCCATTTTCCTTTAAGTCTCCAAATACAAATGCATAGAGATGATGATAAACAGTAAATAAGACCAAGGTGAATCAAAAGTATAAATGGGGCAGTCACTTTATGAACTGGTAAGAGTCTGCAGTACATCATTACAGTATAACTAGGAAGAAGGGTGCATCACAATGTCATAGTACTCCCGTTTGTCTGCTTGTAAAACAGTATATTAAGAGACATATATGTCACATAAAAATGCTTGCTGTATACAGGCCCTTATGAAAATTATACAGGCAAATTATAGTGGCTTGCTAAAGTACAGGGGGACTCTCCATCTGTGACTCCTGCAACTCACGTTTGATTAATGGCATGGGTGCCAGATGGTCACAAAGTGGAAAGGAATATGAGCAGCCAACTCTCCTCCTCCTTCAAATGGGGGTGAGGCTGGATATATGCTTTTACAGTAACTAGCAGCTGCTGGTAGAGGCTGGGCAAACTGCGCACCTGGATGCATGTGTATACTTCCTGCACTTCTGTCACTGCATAATGAATATCGGGTGAGGATCAGAACTAATGCCCAGGCTATATGAATAGTTTGAAGGTTTTGGAGCTCTCGTGCCCAGTTTTTATCCTTCATGCAATGAATAAGGTAGAAAAGCAGAAAGGCAGTGTGCAAAAAATGTGCCCATCCCCTATAGTTTTAGTTGATGCTGTGGTAGTGGTGGTGCTGGTGATGGGAGACCATCATAAAGAAGTGAAATGAGAAATTTTAGTTACATTTTACTCTCAATGCATAACTGTTTTACAGTTAGAGAAAAAAAATCAGTTGTAAAGTTTCTATAGTACATGTTGTTATATACTGTTTTAATTGGATATTTAGATTTCATTCAGGTTTTGTTGTCAGAATAGTGGCAACCAGGGAGGTGTGGAATGTGACCATTACCAAATAAGAAGCCAAATCAGCAAAACCCATTTTTAGTATAAGCATTCTCTTAATAACAGCAAAATAATAGGTCTGTCTTCTGGCTGTACTTGCTGTTTTCCATAGTAAAAATAAATTTGCTTTTTTTATTCTTTCTTGACTGGGTTAGTCCCATGAGATTAGTGACCTCTTTTTAGGGGTGACCTGAGCTGGTATTAACATTACTAAAGGAAATTAGGCCAGGACATTAGGGAACTTTTCCTACTCTTTTCAATAGATGCTAAGAGAACTTTTACATCCACCTGAGCTACCACCAACTCAGGCAGATAGGGCCTCGGTTTAGCATTACATCAAAAAGACAACACACTCATGAGTGCAGCTTAATGCTACACTTTAGTGTCAGCAATTCAATCACCAAGAGTCTTTCAGCACCTGTTATACTACATATCTGGTTCTAACACATTACTGCTGGCATGAACAAGAGCTGGATCAGGAAAATGAATGCAGACATTTGTGCATTAGATCTTCTTATCTTAAGCAGTTCAGTGCAGTACTTTTAGTATTTCATGGTTATGTTATCTAATAGTTGTGGTAAATGTAAAGAATAATGGACCATGTGCATTTATGCTTTTTGAATATGGTACATGCATATGTATCAGCTGCATTCCAGTCTAAATGGAGCTTTGGTCAGCACTAAATCAAACTGCATTTGACCCCAACTATTAATCTCGGTCTAGTTCTTAGCAAGTATTAAGTGGTCACTGTCCCTTCCAAATACTATTATGGTAAATATATTTTACGGAAAATGTAAACTGCTATTAGATTCCAATGAAATACATAGTAAATACAATTAGTATGTAAATTAAATTACTAGCATTACTGAATGATTGCATACAGCACAGTAAACAAAATGACTGTCATAGTACTACATGCCATACCATGGCACAGTTTTCTTAATGTTTGCTATATTTTACACTTTTTTCCTAAATAAAGCTATGTTTTTCAGCCCCTTTCAGCCCCTGTATCCTAACTGGTATGACTGGAAACTTTTCCAGCATCTTGTGTGGTGTTTGTGCATTTTTATTTTCATTACCTGCTCAGTATCGTCTAAACCAATTCATTTTGTGTATGTGTGTTTCCATGTAGCCTAAAATTCTTAAATATATTCAATAGATAATTAATGGAAGTGGGTCAAGGAATTAATTGGCCCAGCAGACATACCTAGGGAAAATAATATGTGAAGGGGTCGGTTGGAAGGAAGTGGCTAGAGTAATTTAAAAGACAGGCAAGGCAGCTAGGGAGATAAGGAAACTGGAACAGGTAAATGGGAGCAAAGATATTGATTAAATGACAAAAGATAGAGTAAGATCTACTGCAATGTAAGCAGGACAATGAGGGCAGCAAAGAAAGGAGAAGCAAAAGCGGAAAGGAGAAACAAAGAATGAAGTGGGGTCTTGAACAAGACTGCTGGCTGAGTGAGCTCTTGCATTGCTGAAACAAAAGTATTTTCACACATGGTAAGTAGTCTTATAGCTTGCCAAGTAGGCTAATGGGCTGCTGGTGGCAAGCTTGTGTTTTATCCAACTGAGTGTTATGAACACGTTTGGATTTTGAGAAGCAGGCTTTTTGTTTGATGAGTTAGCTTAGTCATGCACGGATGTGTGTTCCACTTCTAGTTTTATGGGGTGGGAGGCAAGAATTAGGCAGGCATTAGCAACTGCTACAGTTGTATGAATATATATTTTTGTGACTGTGGTGGTGCTGGGCTACACAATGACAAAGCATATATATTTGAGGGCTGTCTGGTCATTTGTTTGCAGATGGTAGCCGCAGAAGATATGCAAGCAGTGGTATGGAGGCTTGGGGGTTCAATGAGAATAGAAAACTTTGGTACCAAGCAACATGAACTTATGCCTACTTCGGGAACGTAATTTGGAAGTTACAGGCAAAATGGCTGGTATATAAACAAAACAAAAAATGTTAAGGCAGATAAAAGTTTGAATCCATATAATACTGCTGAAGAGACTTTAGTATTCCTTACACTGACCAAGAATGCATTGAATGGTCTTGGTGGTATAGGTTGGCAAAAATAACTGTACAAAATATCTAAGCACACTGTAATATAACACAAGGTGAATGAGTAACTTTCAGTTTCAGCTAAAAATGATGCTTCCTATTACTATGTTAGAGTTACAAGGGTATTTTGCTCAAAAATGGATTTGTTGTCTTAGGGTCACAGTACAAGAACCACTTTATTGTTTTCTTTTATGCATTTTAAAAGATACTGTAAAATAACAAAACTGCAGTTGTATTGTGTGCTGCATAGTTCCTAGCTGAAGTTTTTCACTCTGTCTTTCATTCCATACTCATATTTGGGAGGTTGAAGGTTGAGAGCTTTTACTGCAACTGCATTTCTATGACGGGTATAATTATGGGGTTACATAAGCCGTGTGTATGTGTGTGTGTATGTGTGTGTGTGTGTGTGTGTGTGTGTGTGTGTGTGTACGTGTGCGCATATGATGTTATATTATGAAGAGTTTTTATCTACCTGTCTATGCTCTGAGGCTGATGAATATGAAATAGTGGTTACTCACAAATGTTTCTGCTTTATCTCAGTGTTCCCCAACACTGTATAGTCTTGGAGATACTGTTAAATATTACAAGCAGTTCCACTACAGATTAACATTTGCCTAGTAGCTATCTATTTATTTTTTCTTTTAATTTATTCACTTATTAATCATGCTGTTGAGCTAGGTAGTACTGATACTAGTAAAAGCAATCTAAATGTGATTTTTATGTGATTATTCATAGACTGTTACTAGGCTAATGACCCGGGGTCTTTCCAAACCTAGCCAAGTTTTTCAAAAAGAATAATGATGTCGTGTACCCAAATAGGACACTGAGGGCCAGGAATTCGTCATTCAGTGGTGTTGCTCAGTTATATAGTAGTCACGTGCTTTATGTGGTGAACAAGTATGTAGCAATTAGTGCCAAGTCATTTAAATATGTAGCTAATATATATTTACACAGGAAGGGTACATAAAGAAGGCTAGAGAAAGCACTCAGAAAGGCAGATCAGGGGGAGAAAAGGATAGGAATCTGGTTGAATTATGGCACACAGAAAAACAATCATGATGGGAAGATGGGGGTAGTCTGGAGTGGACTCATAAATGAAGGGATAGTACTAACAGTCTGTTGGTTTGCACTGATATGCCATACATGTTTCAGGAAAATAATAATGAGCTTAAAGAAATGCCACAGGTAGTCCGGAGTGAGACAAAAGGCAGCAGTTTAAGAAAATCTGTCCACCATAGCCGGAACCAGTTCTGCATGCCAATAGCCTAGTAAGTATCTAAACAGACCTATCCTGTTTATGATGGACAACACAGGGGTAGTTAGCTTACTGAACAATCATTTAGGGGAAGCTGACAATGTTGGACACTTAATGAGGGTATTTGTTTTTAGTCTGTAAACATCAGTTTCAGATAACACACTGAAGGCATAGACAATGATATTGCTAATATATTTTTTTCATTTTCAGTAGGACAAGGTCATGAGACTGGTGCAAAATGCAGACAGAAGACCACGCACGCAAGACCCTGGAACAATTGTGGGCACTGTTGGCAAATTCATCTGGGCAACTGTATACGCAGCTTTGACTATGAGAATGAAGTTGCTGTACAGAAAGAGTACTGTTAGATATATTAGAACAAGGGTGAGCAAAAATAGGCAGTACACTGGCCAGTATTGGTAAAGCAGTTATTAGTATGTATGTATACACACACACACACATATATATATATATATATATATATATATATATATATATATATATGGGTCTGCTTCATATGATCAAAATTTCATTTGACTGAAATTTATTTGACTGAGACCATTTAACCTAAAGTTCATAATGCTGAAAACTCACTTGACTGAAACTCATAACACTGACACCTTACAATGCTAAATTTCAACATAGTAGTGGCAGTGTGTATAAGATAGGTAAAAGGTATATGCCCTTTTCCCCATTGTAGTGTGATCCTGGAGTTAGTATATATAGTTAGGGGTGTGTAGCCCACATAGTTTGGGTATATATAGTATTCTGAAAAGAGTAATTTATTGGACTTGTAAGGATCCATGTCTATGGTTCAAAATATTTAATATATATATATATATATATATATATATATATATATATATATATATATATATGTCCTTACTATGAAAAAAGAAGGAGCTATATGGGATTCAGCAGGAGCCCATATAATGGCAATCAGCTTGTATCAGAAGGCCAGGGATGGCAGGATATGACACAGACATTCACTTTGAGGAAGATGCTGCAGGGACAAGCTAGAGTTCAGACAAGAGGATGACTGACTACCCACGGATCCTACAATTTTAAACAACCGTGGCAAGTCCTGGTCAGGGTATGTAGCTCTAACTATTAAGTTTGTTTCTTAAGAACATCATACCTGCTGGCCTTGTATGTGAGATACTGGATGTCAGAGATAGTATAATGGAGTAAACATATACACCTTAGGTGTTGGAAGTCAATGAGGTCAGGAAGGACTTCTTAAGAGGAGCGAGACACATCAGCAAGGAAAAGAAACCTGGCAATTGTTACAGGCCCCGTGGAGTACGTAATGGGAAATAACTGGGTGGACTGGAAGCCTCTTGCATGAGGAAGAGTCACGCTGTGCCATTCTTGAGTCAAGTGGATGGCTATATCTTGTTTGCTTATCAGTCTAGGGTTGTCCTGAATAAAGATATGGACAGCTTAGGTCTAGGCAGCAAGAGAACTGCATCTCATTCCTTTAAGATAGAGGCAGCTTCATAAGCACATGTAAAACAATCACCAGGGAAGGAAATAATGCAGTTAGGCAGACAGAGCTCTAAAGTATATAAAGATATGTTCATTCTTTTGTGTGCTATCCAATATTTCATCGATAGCTACCAAACAGGGACATTTAGACATTCATTCATTTATCATATGGGTGGTGAGCTTTCCGTGTTCTGAGATTAAAAACCTATAAAGGAGTCGATAATGTATTTTTTGACTGGGCTACAATGGAAACAGCTACAAGATGCTGTGGAGGGGGATACTGGAACACTGCCAGATCTAGACAACTTAATAATCCACACAGAATGAACAAATTGCTAATTGCTCACTGCCATCGTTACAAAATAACTTAAAGGAATTCTTAGAAATCCTACAGAGTTGGCCTAAAGTTAAGCTTCATACAAAAGAAAATCTGGAGGGCAGCTAATGATGAAAAAGCAATACAAATAGTCAGAAACCTGAGAAGGTGATATTGAAGGCCAGAATTTCAGCATGCAGACATCAGTATGAAAATATATGAACTGCACAGAGAGCACATCAGTATGAAAATATCTGAACTGTACAGGGATAATGGGGTGCATTTATGTGAGGAAGGCATGCCAGCATTTATAGGACAGTTTTCGGAAATCCGACCAGATGTGCTTGAGGGAGGGATGCTGACAGGCCACCCTACTGTGGTGGAAGAGCAGTCTTGGAAGGTTAAATTGTATAGGGGAGCCTGATGGGATGGGAAGGGACATAGGGGACAGTTTGGTACCATTAAATCAGGGTGTTGGTGGCCAACCCATATAGGCTTGGGATCTTGGGCAGGGACCAAACCCTTTCACACTATGGTGGAACAAGAAGACTGTACAATCAAGATTTGGGAACCTGCTGATTGTGGTTTCTGATGACCCCTTCAGTGATTTGTGTTATGATTTCTGCCAGCTGAGTTAAATTGCATGATTTATCAGGACTGCTGCTTTATATTAATGAGATAGCTGTTGCATTGAATTGATTTTTCCCTTCCAAGGATAACCCTCTGCACATATCTACTTATTTATTATTGGTTGTAATATGCCCTATTTGGCATTAACTGACATTGAATTGGCAGTTATTTTTGATTGCCAATTTATTCTAATAAGTTTAATGTATTCTAATAAGCTTAATGTGGAACCTTCGTTGAGTACAATGCCTCCTTTAGGATATACCCTACTAAACATATCAAGCATGTGAAGACACCACAGAGGTTTGTAACTGAAAAGGACAACAGTTTACATTAAGACACACTATTGCAGTTCATGCAGGTGTGGCTGCTGCCAACTTGACTGGCGCTCTGCTAGGACTGTCAATTAAGTGTGCCAGTTGTGTATTGAAGTTTAAGCCTTTCTGCATGGATGATGGGTAGGATGACAAAGGACAATTTTTAACTATTACTTTAATTCACTCAGGAAATTAAAACTATATAATGTAGAAGTTGCAGTGTTACAAACATTTTTTTCTTTTGTTCCCACTCACAGAGTGAATGTGAGAAATGCCATAAGATTTTTGCAAGAAATTTTAATTTAAATGTGTTTTTTTTTTTTTTTTGTAATAATGGATTGGGAGGTGGAAATATGAATAAAAAGTTGATTAAATGTATTTAATCCACAACTGTATCCAATAATAAGTGCTTCAAAAAAGTTAGAAGAATGATTTAAGGAATATATTTGCAGGTAAATGTAAGAGTGTCTAATTTAATACAGGTACAGAGACAAGCATGCATTATTTTTGTTAGCTACAGTTATTATGAATACAAAAGATTACAATAAAAAGACGCTGATATTAAATCATATGAAAAAGTTAATAGATGTGTAGCATTTAAAAATTATGAAAAGACTGATTTGTGGTCATACAACAGCCTTATACAGGGTCTGTTTTCCAAAGACTTGTATGATGTTTTCAAGTTCCAGATTCGGTGGTTGGGGAGATTTTTATTATCCCCATGATAAACAATTTAAACCAACCACCTCCAAGACCTATAGTTGCAGACAAAGGGACTAAGATGGAACCGCTTTCCATATTTATAGATCAAGCTTGAAAAGAAATACTGAAAAAATATAATTTTTGAGAGCTTATTTTTATTTCATAAAGGAAATATCTGATGTGGATATTTCAGAAATTCATCTATTGAACATTACAGATGAAAGATCATATTATACTGTGATTCTTCATGACCCAGGGAAAGAATGGTAGTGTTGTTGAAAGAAAGTGATTATACTGTGGAAAAATCTAAATTCTAAATGAAAGCATGGAACTAGTATTAAAAATATATTTTACTGGTTGAAGAGCAATATTTCCAACAAAATGTGGGGTGGCCATGGGTGCAACCATGGCACCGAACTTTGGAAATTTGGTAATGGCTTTTTAGGAAGAGTCCTTTCATTATAGGCATGAGTTATTTCAGACAGTCAAATTTTATAGTAGTTTTATTGTCAAAATGCTTAAAGTGTGGAAAAAAACTCATAAGGAGTTGGAAGATATTATAAAATATGTTAACATTAGTATTTTTTTTATTTTTCATACAGTAATGAAAGCCAATCTATTATTTTTTTTTTTTATGTTATGGTTTACAAAAATCTGAAAACCCCAAAAATTGGAGATATGTGTTATAAAAATAAATTTAGCAATGTTTTATTGCATCTCTGTAGTATGTGTCTATTTTTATGTTAAACAAAACGTAATGAGGACCATGAGTGTAAGAAACAAGAGTTTAACTTCAAAATTAGACACTGGTATAAAAAGTTAATATGGATCCACAGCATGATCTATGGCTAGGGGCCATCCTAACAAACTGGTGAAGAGAAATGTTTGATTCCATGAATGGAACATGGAAGGGAGGCATTTAAGGGGACAAACAAAACATGACTATGGCTTTGACATTTAATCTTAATTCGCATGCAATTAAAGATGCTATTCAAAATAACTGGAGAATATCAGGGGATAGTGTGGACATTGCTAATAATATTGGGAAAGTTTCCAAGCTTATAAATAAAAAGAAAATTCTAACATTAAGAATATTTTTGAGAGTAAGATAAAAATTACAACAAGAAAGATGAATATACAAAGTGTGGTACATATAAATGCGTGGCTTTGTGCAGGCGCATTCAGGAAGGGCCCAATATTTATTGCAACAATATCAGCCATATTTTTGTTTTACTTGTAATTCAGAGTATGTGGTATACATTGCAATCTGCATGGCATGTGAAAGTTTTTATGTTAATAAGACTGATAAAAAGAATTAAAGGCTGGAATGTATGAATATGCTCACTCTATGAAAATAAGAACATGTTAAATGCCTTATATAAACATTCTTTATGTTGTGGATATTTCAAGAAGTTTTTATTTCTAGTGCTTGAGCGAGTATCTGTTAGTATCAGAGGGTGTGGTAGACATGATAAACTATATTATGCTGAATATAGACGGCAAGTGTCACTGACTGCATCTAGGGATGAGGGGTTGATGTTAGTGCCAATTATACACACGTTTTGAAAAAGAAAAATACATTTTCTAGAAAAATAAGTTTTCTATGTAATGTATACGTGAACTGATTAGTTTATATAAAAAATGTTGTAGAAAGTTTTTTATTTTTGCATTAGTTTTTTCCATGACAATAATGACATTTTGGTAAAGAGTTGACTAAAACATAATGTTGTATTATGTAATTTTAGGATTACTTAAGACCATAGTGTTTTTGAAATTGCAAGTATGACAAAGTTTCTACCCTGTTTGTGACATTTAATTAAGACAATAGTAATTAACTACTTGTGTTAGTTTGGAATAAACAGTGTTGACTGTTGTGTTTTCAATACAATAAATAATTTACGTGCATTTTGTGAACCTTGAGATCATACTTTTCAACCTTTTAGTGCAAGAAATGAGCATGCATTTTCCTGAAGGATGTGAAGCCTGAAACTCAAATGTCTGCCATTATTTAGTGACTTCAATTCTCAATTATTTTTCAGAAAAAAAAAACACAAAATGTATATGAGGAACAGAACAAAATCATGAGGCAAAGATCTGGACATTGTGGGAAAATCAGGATACTTTAGATGTTATGTGTCTGAAATTACTGACTGCCTGCAGTCCTCAATGATTTAACAAGAAAAAAAAAAAAAAAAAAAAAAAACTTACCAGGGACATGGCAAAAAAAAAAAAAAAGAATGGTGTATGTTTTAAAACCAAGGACAGTTGAGAGGTATACCATTCCAGGGGAAAAAATGCTCTAAATAAAGTGCCCTTTAAATAAATAACCTTTTTGTGTCCCAGCAGCCGTGGCACAAGTCACTTAAGACTGGGGACGGTGCTTGCTATTGCACATTTTAGTGTGTCCAATTGTAAACAATCACCCTAAAAATATCAATGGCTTAAAAGACTACCAGGAAAGACTGGAGGCTTTGTATTTCTGCTTATTTTCATATAGACTCCTTAAGGACAATTTGTGCCTTGCTTAAAGGGCTATAAATGGATCCAGAAGTCTAAGAACTCTCAAATCAAACACTCCCAACTTACACTAGGGCAAGAAACCTAAATACTTAAAACAAATACATAAGACTAAGAGGGGTAGATTGGTCATGCAGTGCCTACCCTTCTCTGGAACAAAATTCCTTTCCAAATAAAGCAGTATAACACAATATTTACAAATTCATCCCTCATATGACTGGCTTGGATCTCTTTGAAAAGACAGGCAGGCGTAAGGGTGGTTACTGGCAAGGTAGAAATGACCTTGTGGCTTGGTTGCCTTGTAACTCCTTTGAGCTTATGATCCTATGGAATAAATGCAATGTTGTGACCATTTTAACTCCAGCTCAAGTATGTGTGTGATCTGTGGGCGAATATGAACAAATCAAAGTTAATTAGTTGCATTAAAATGGTCTGTTTTGCATTTGGACGTATGCTTTGCTACCTTTCAAACAGGCCAAAAAAACTCCATCCCTGTTAGTAGGTTCATAAGTCAGTACAGTATTAGGCTGTTGATTTAGAGGACCATTAGTAGCCTAGCCACAATACCTCAAATTGTAGGTACCCACTAAAATTATTAATGTATGCCTAGTTCTGATCTCTTTCTACAAGGGCTTGAGGAGGCAGACCTAAGGTGCATTTATCATTGCCCATCCATTCCTTCCAGGTTATGTTTAGAGAGGGTCAGGAGCCACTTTATTTTAAATCAAAAGGAAGCATATTCCATAAAGAAGGATTCTCTGGGATCCATTGATCTATCCTCTACCCCTTTCTCCTATTTTTGCACATGGGGTCGGGGTGTCACTTTAACAGTGACAATCATCTCGAGTCAAGGTTTACACCACTGGGTGGCTAGCCCTGCTGCAGTAGTTCATCTGTAAAACTCACCCACACACACATTAACACCTACAGGCAATTTAAAGTGTCCAATCCATCTACTGCATGTCTTTGGAATGTGGGAGGAAACCGGAGCACCCAGAGGAAACCCATGTGACCACAGGGAGGACATGCAGACGCCGCACAGAAGGCACCCTAGCTGATTCTCTGGGATATGCAGAATTATTTACAGAAACCCTGTGTAAACATGTAAATGGCTGCATTCAGACTGCAGTACCCACCAGAGTAAGTCCGGATCTAGCACCAGAAACAAATACCACTGATGGAATCCTTTCCTTAACAGGGTATATAACAAAAGAAAAAAGCCATAACCAAAATCATAAACAACAGCTCTTATAGAGACAAGAGCTCAAGAAACTAAGAGGTCTAATAAAGTTCAACAAGGCCAATTACTAGGTCAGTATAGCCTCCCAGAATAAGGACAATCACAAGGCCTTTTTCAGCTGTCAGGACCCTTAAAAGTAACACTCAGCAGTGTACAGAACTGTTTGTAAATTGCACAACCATCAATGAGCAAGGTGGCACAGTGAACCTACTGACAAGAAAAATTTAACTTTAACTGCACCCCCACTCCAGCTCAACTACTCCATGTGAAATCCCTTCTAGCATATCCCCCAACTATCAACAGGGAGCAGGTCCTGGGGGAGCTCACTAATACCAAAAATACTGCTTCAGTGGGCCCCAGACAATATGCCTGGTTGCCTCCTAAATAGCCTAAAAAACAGGACCAATTGAGGCAATATTCAACTACAGCCTCAAAACAGGTTACGTGCCAGGTGAATGGAGGGCTGCAATTGTCATCCCTCTTCATAAGACTGAATCATCAGCTCACTCTGGTAACTACAGAGTCATCAATCTGACAAGTCTAATATGCAAAGCCATTAAACGAATTATGGAAATGATCAATAAGAACACTGGCAACCTACAGACACTGGAATCATTCCAGTTTAGCTTTGCTAAGGGAAGGTCTTGCCTACTCAAGCTGGTAGACTGTTTCAAGAGGATCACCAAGGCTATGGATGAAGGGAAAGTTGTGCATACCACCTACCTTGACCTGGCCAAGGTATTCAATACAATACCCCACTCAGGTACTTTTAGCAATTCTCAGAATTAGGCATAAATCCACACATAACTTGCTGGATTGCTGGCTGGTTCACAGACAGGACCCAAGAATTCAGGATAGGTGAGACCACCTCCACCAGGAGACCGGTCACTAGCGGAGAACCCCACGGCTCCATGTTGGGCTAGTTCCTGTTTGGCATCTACTTCTCAGAAGTCAAGGTTAATATCAAAGGCCTCTGACTCACCAAGTTCACAAATGTCTGTAAATTGGGAACTATTCTAGATTCCCCCAATGGCACCAACATTCTACAAGCAAGCAAAAGTCATCCAGGTCCAAGGAAGTTATAGCATCACTCCACTCAGCCCTTATCAGACCCTCATCATGGAGTACAATGCCCTCTTTGGCATGTACTTAACCAGACAATTACAACAGTTGGAACATCCTCAAAGGTTCCTCACTAGAAGAATCCAGGGTATGAAAATCCTGTCCTACACACATTGCTTTAAGGTCCTACGTCTGTACTCAGTTTCCTACAGGTTACTGAGAAGTGATCTATGCCTAGCATATAAGGTATCCTCATATCTAGCCCTGATGGATCTTTTGCACATTCGCAAAACAAACACAGTCAGAGACACTAGATTCAAGGACCTGAACTTTGCCCATGACATAAACAGAACATGCTGGAGAGACCAATATGTGTCTCAAAGGATCCCCATGCTATGAGATAAGCTCCCCATCTATGTGAAGCAGAGTTTATCCCTGACCTTATTCAAAAGAAACCTTGCTCATTGGATGAGAAATCACAAATTCACCCTTGGTCTGGTCCCCAGGTCTCCGATGGATACAGGCTGACAATAAGAAATTAATCCCCAACTAACATACTCCCACCCCATAACACTTAGGTAATTCTTTACTAAGATACCCCACCATACAGGTGTTCAAGGAAATTGGAGTCAAAACTGGATTGGGTTACATGGCTAGGCTTGTAAAGACCCTGTTGGTCATTAGACTAGTATAAACCTATGAGCCTCCTCTATATATCTATCTATCCCACCAGAAGGTCCCAATTTATGTTTTGGTGGAAGTTAATACACTCAGCACCTGCTCAAGAGCTCTTATTACTTTTGCAAGTGTGCAGGAGGTCACACAGGACTGCATTCCTCAAGGTTCTGTAAGCTACACAGTGATCATCTCTCAAGACTGTATAAGTATGACACTGTCATAGTTCATGCTGCTGTCGATGACTTGAGTGTACCTCCCTGGAGTATATGAAGAGAGACATGATGGAACTCTCAGACTATGTGTCCAAAGCAGATATGAATCTTGCATTAAGCAGCATTCTACTTCAGCAAGGATGATGCCACAATATGAGTAAAAAATAATTGACTTCAAGAATTGATTTAGTATTTGCTGTCATTCGAAGGGTTCCAATATGTGTCAGCCTAGGAGGATATGATTAACAGGCCAGGCTACTTTACCAGGGATGATCTGCATTTATAATCTCTAGTGTTTTGATTACCAGCAAAGACATCCACCCCATAGTGCCATTTTAGGCAATGTCAATCTGATCAACATACCAACACAGCAAAACAAGCAAAGGAAAATATGTAGGTGTTACTGATCAATGCTAGGAGCCTAAATATATAAAAAATGAAAACAAACAGAAAAGAAAATCCACTCCCTATAAGCCCTTTTCACCCTGAAGGATGATGATATCTGTGCAGTGACTGAGTTATGGTATAAAAAGGTGCCCAGGGCTATAATGCCTTCAACATGTTTAGACCAGCAATTGTGCAGGAGGGAGAAAAAAAACAGGATGTGTCTCAATCTTCATCCAGAAGACACTCACATCAAGGCTGGTAAAGTAGAATGATTTAAAGAGCTTTTTCACATCCAAATAATCATCAGAAGGATCCCATACCATATATTAGTTAGCTACAGAACTCCCTCTATGATGTATAAAAGGCACAATGTCTATCGACAAAAACTAGAATCACTCAATACCATTTTCTTAGGCGATCTAAACTATTTGACTATAGAGTGGAAGTAGAAATCTTACACCATCACTAGTGCACAAACACAGAGATGTCTGGACTTTGTTAACACAAATGCTCTGGAACAATTAGAGTACCCACTGAAGGGGCCACATCTTGAATGTTGTACTTACTAATATTGGGGCATCTTGCACTATCCCTTGTGTATCTTTGTCACTTATTAGGTCTGACCATAAAGCCATCTCCTTTGAAATTTAAAACTGAAAGCAGAGATCCCTTGTATGAAAGGTACATTCAGAAACTATCTACTCCGAAGTGACACATTGGTAGGCTTCAAATCCTTACCAAACCCAGTTAACATCACTGATTATACGGACGAGTAAACCATCTCACTATACCAACATGTAAACAGCTGCACAGATGTAGCTATGCCCTGTAGGAACAAAAGCATTGCACCTCCACAAACAAACCCACGTGGTAGAATCATAATATCAAGAAGCTTTAAAGGAAGAGAATTTTCACCAAAAGTAAGAAGACTAATTCCCAGAATGCTACAGCTCTCATCACTGAAATAAGCAAACAACTCAGCAGCTTAAAATCTACCAAAGCCAAGTTTGGGCTAAGATAGCTACTCAAGCCAAAGCCAATCACAAGGCCTTTTTTTAACTATGTTTATAATCTCAAAAGTACAACGCAGCAATGTGTTGAGTTGACTGTGAATGGTTTTAACTACACTGAGACTGAAGATATAGCCAACCTACTGGCCGATAAATTCAGCCCTAACTCTGTTCCTCTCTCCCCTCCATCTGTCCCTCGACGTATACCTGAAACTGTCTCACTTACGGCTATCGCACAAGACCAAGTCCTGAAAAAGCTATCGAAAGCTAAAAATACTGCATCAATAAGTCCTGGTACTATCCCTGTATGCAACTTAAATAGCATGAAGCACAATTTAGCCACCCTCTAACTACACTGTTCAACCTTAGCCTCCATAAAGATGTTGTACCAAGTGAATAGAGAACAGCTACCAGCCGCACTGGTGTGGCTTATAGGATGGTAGTTTCCTGCATCAGTAGTGGATCCCCCCTTGCAGAGTGGGATGACTACCACAGTTCTCCTTTCTTCTGGCATGAATCCAGGGGAGAGTCTGAGGGTAAAGAGGCTTAATAGCAAGTCTTCCAGAAAGTGTGTGGTGCTGAGAAGAAGGCAGCCTGGCACATTGCCAGAACCAACAGATCAAATGTTTTTGGCTTTTGAGAGAGCATGTTGGACCTGCTCTGAGGTAATCAGAAGGGGTGGTGTGGATGTACTAATAAGCTGGGGTAAATTAGTGGGAGATATTGCTATTCATCATTTTTAATAAATGGTAAAAAGTACTGTGCTTAATGCAAAAATACACAAAACCACAAATATTAAACATTATGTTACAGAATCATGAGTTTTATTTGGTATCCTAGCCAAATA
Organism: Protopterus annectens; assembly: GCF_019279795.1. Lineage (NCBI taxonomy): Eukaryota > Metazoa > Chordata > Ceratodontiformes > Protopteridae > Protopterus > Protopterus annectens. The sequence goes on from NC_056733.1 coordinate 695,016,002, forward strand.
TGCAAATGATGAGAATATGTGCTTCGGGCTCTACACAAGTAAGAAACTTTACTTTAGTTTAGTAAAGTAACTGCTCACCAAATGTCAGATGATCAAGAAACTATTACTTCACATAGGGATGCCACCTTAACAAACTTCCATTTCCTGACAAATAAGCCATGTCCCCCGCATAATGAAAACATGCCTCTTGCCTCATGGTAGCCGCATCCCTTTTAGCAATCCACAGCCAAAAGCATTATATACAGTGACGCTATGGGCAACCTTAGATGATATGGATCCCTAGGCAGTGCTCCATGGCAATTCTAACTCCTGCTGTCTACTGTAACAATGGCATACAACCCATTTCAACATTGTTTTCCTCCTATCCTTCCCTCCTCATACTATACAGAGTACTTTTTTTGATTCATCATAACTTGTTTTACTTGTAAGCTTTTATGTACATCTATGGGGTCTATGGTCCACTAAACTCCCAGAAGCTATGGGGTTCTAAATACTCTCAGGTGCATTTTCTATATTTTTTTCACAAACTTTGGTCCAATGATGGCCTGAAAAAATATAACTAAGGAAAGAAACTCTTTTTCCTTTCAAGGACAAATAGATTATGCACATGGCTTAATGTTCAAGGTTAATGACCCAGAAGTTGCCACAAAACCGAGTAGTACTTGTCAATAACCTTGGGAATAAAATGCTTATCAGGCCACATAAATCACACTCCTTCTTCCCGATCCCGCACACAAAAAAGATAATTCTCACTGGACCCATGCTGTGTTAAATTGAAAGTGAAAGGACAAATGAATAACACAGTCATGTATTTAAAGTTGCTGCTGTTATACATCTACAAAACATACATCCTGAACCCTAACCTCAAAAGACAGATGCTTTCTGTATACTCCTCTGAAGTCAAACTAGGACAAAAGTGAAACAAATAGAGCATAACAAAATATTTCAACCTACCGCTGTCAGCTATACATATGCAACATGCCTTCTTTCCCCTACCCCAGACGATATCCACCTGTATACATATCTGATTTCAATTGTAAAGTAAAAAAAATAAATAACACAAAGTAATTCATTCCAACTTGTTATTCTAACACAGTACAGTGGCCCCAGATGTGCTATAGTGACTTTCTATGTGCAGCTCTTAGGTTTGTGTGAGAAATTAAAGACAAAATGACCACAGTATCCTCTACCCTTACAGAAATAACAGTAATCTTTGTGTGCACCTCTGAGTGGCGGGGTCAGATTTAGACATGGTGGCTCCACAGCTGAGGACCCCACTAAGCATCTTATACAGCCAGGAAAGATAGCCCCCAGAATCTCTGAGGTTCCAGATGTTCTCTAATGTATTTTATGCCTTTTTTTTCCACTAACCAAAAACTGATGTATTTATCCACCAATATTATTTTTACATACACAGATATAACATGCTTTCTATGCAAAGTGAAAAATCATAAATTCATCTACGATATGTCTTTGGAGTGTTGGAGAAAACGAGCACCTGAATAAAACCCACAAAGAGACAGGCAGGAGACATGCAGACTCCACACAGATGGAGTCACAGCCATCAGCCAATAACTCAGAGAGGGAAATGAGCTGTGAGATGTCAGCACTACTCACTGTGCACCTTTCCCACTCATCTTGTGCAGACCACCAAAAATAGCCACTTATTGTGAGCAATGCTGATGTTTGACAGTGATGCAAAGTGGAAGAAATTATGGCCAACTTGTTGCTCTTATATATATATATATATATTATATATATATATATATATAATATATATATATATATTATATATATATAATATATAATATATATATATATATATATATATATAATATAATATATATATATATGTACATATACATATATATATATTAGTCACACACACACACACACACACACACACACACACTTCAGCCCCCCACACACAAGTAAAAAAGTATTGGAAGAAGCAGACCAGGATCCACGAACGATCTTTATTGAGCGCTTTCGTTTTCCTGTTCTTCTTTATGTTGGTGACTCCTTTCACCACCTCACCAGTGTGAACGCAAAGGAAAAAGAGGCTCTTAAGAAGCAGATTTCGGAGCAGACAGTTTTAGTTGAAGAACTCACCAACCTGAAGAAGAACAGGAAAACGAAAGCGCTCAATAAAGACCGTTTGTGGATCCTGGTCTGCTTCTTCAAATACTTTTTTTACTTAGTTTGCTGTTTTGTTCCCCCACACACAAGCATAAGCCACAGCTTACTTACTGCTTTCATACTGCATTTGAATCCATCTATCAACAAACCTTTCTTGACTTTTTTTGCACATGGGATCGGGGTGTCACATCAATAGTGATAATCATCATGCACCAATGTTCACACCACCAGGTGGCCAGCCCTGCTGTCGTGGTTGTTCCATACCACACACATATACGTTCACACCTATGACCCATTTAGAGTGTCCAATCGACCTACTGCATATCCTTGGAATACAAGAGGAAGCTGGAGCAACAGGAGAAAACCCACCTAGACACAGGTAGGACATGCAGACTGCACACAAGGCATCCCAGACGAGAATCGAATTTGAATGCAATCAGGAAATTCAAACATTAAACATTTTAGGAAATATACTGAAAAAGTGTATCAGCTCTAGAATTATTAAAAATAATTTTCATGTTTTCATCATAACTGGTAGACCCGTATTTCCTGATAAGAGATCCTGATTTCCTGACAGGTGACAACCTTAATTTCACACTTGATCTTCGGGTTGATGCACTCAGCTTAAATTAATTTAGTTCAAACTCAGAATCTGCCAGAACATCGTACAGTATTTGTTATGCACTTATTCATTTAACCACATGAAATACATACATAACATTTGGAACTTTTCATTTTTTGGCTCCACTTTTTCTACTGTCAAATGCCGTCAAACATTAGCTTAAAACGTATTATTTGGAAAGTACAGACAAAAGCAAAACTTATTCTTATAGCAACATTCCAAATGAGATTAGAGAGAAAAAGTGTCCCCAGTTTAAGGCCTTTGAACTTGATTATATTTTGCTTTCTCCCTGACTCTTGCAAATGACTGGTTGGGACAAATGTTTTAGTAGAGTTTCTCTACTAACCAAATGGTCCGTTATAGCTTTAGTGGAAGCTGGATAGAAAAAAAAATGAAATCGCCAGAAAGCAATACAGTTTTCTTTCGTACACGTTACTACCATTCATACAAAAACTATCTAACAGTCCGTATTTTTACTACACTGATATATATTTAGGAATGACAGATACTAAGAGCAATTTTGGAGGTCAGTTATTGCGTTCAGTGTAAGGCTGTTAAAACCACCACTTACTTCAGTCATGAAACAGCATATCAGAATGCCAAGGGCAAAATAACTGCACAATCACATTAATTTTAGAGCGCAAAAAACCTAAAGTTTGTAAACATTCCCTTCACATATTAGAGCAATGCTTTACCTTTTCCAGAAACTGCCGTAAACAGCGTCATCTGTTACCATAGAAACGCAAGGCCCTCGCGAGTTCGGAGGAATAGTATAAATGTGTGAACATTTATTTATGCTACTTATTTTAAGGAGGCGTGATTCACGGATTATCTGCATAATCTATTTCCCAGAAAAATACGTAAATAAACAAATAAAAGTGCACGTATTCGTTGCTTTATGGTCCACGGAAACGGCTATTCACTTGAGAGTTGGTGGGCTTCACAATACAAGGCTTGGATAAAGGAGTAATGGAGTTCTGCTGATACTCGTCGGCATTACAAGGAAATGGCTGTTGTATGACTTACTAAACTTGATTAAATGGTAGTAAGTTGCCGCGTAAATAAGTTTCATCGAGTGACTGCTATCGTATATATGTTGTAAAATATTAACTGACATTACCAATGTGTGGTGGTTTCAACGTGGCACGGGCTTATCCAAAATGTGGAACACTACTCAGAAGGAGGGAAAACTGAGCTAAATGTGGGACACTTACTAACAGCCTACTAACAGTTTCAACTAGAAGGCGCACTGGATGGTTAAAATGTATTTCTTAAAGTTCTTTCGAAGAATTAATCTTCTTCTTTTGGCTGATCCCATTGGGGTCGCCACAGTGGATCATCTGTTTCCATTTCTTCCCATCCTCTGCATCTTGCCTATGTCACACCACCCACCTGCATGTCCTCTCCACATCCATAAACCTTATCTTAAGCCTCCCTCTTCTCCTTTTACCTGGCAGCTCCATCCTTACCATCCTTCTGCCGATATACACAGCATCCCTCCTCATCATGTGTCCAAAACAACATAATGTTAAGTTGTCTCTCTCGCCTTCATTCTTGCTGGTTGCGTTCGGAGCCGACCCTCGGCTCCGACTCGGCCATTTTCTAAAGCTCGAGAGCTACTTACTGGCTCGAGGCCTCCCTATATCCCACAATGCCTGGCACTAGACCCCCAGATCTCGTTTGCCGCTTCAGCTACGAGGTTGCGCTTCACTGGCTCAGGTCGTATTAATCTTTTGTATTTTTAGTAGTTAAACTGTTAGTGTATATTTTTCAAATTTTTTGTTAAATCGGAGTAGTACTGTAGACTAGTCTTAGTTTCTCTGTGTTTTCTGACCCTTAGGAAACTCGTTTTTACTTAGAGAGTTTCTCTCTCCCTCCCCCCCCCATCTCCCTAAGTAGGTTGTTTAAGTTAGAGGCTATCCCCTTCCCTTTTATATTGTTTTTTCAGTAGGAAGTAGTGTTTAGCCTTTGTAGTCTAAGATCAAAGTCTCTTAGTTTTTGTTAGTATAGTTACCTAAATTTTTTTGTGTGAAGGTGTGGGACTAGTGTGTGTGTGTTTTTTGCACTAGTCAAAAATTTTGTCCATCGGTATTCCTTTTATTTATAACATGTCAAAGGATACCAAGGTATCAGGGTTCAAGAAGTGTGACTCGTGCTGTCAGAAAATGTCTCTGACAGACGGTCACACTTCTTGTGTCTATTGTTTGGGTTCCCTACACCTGCAGGACTCTTGCTTGGTATGTCATGCCTTTAGTCCGAGAGTCCTGCAGGAGCATAGGAACAAGTTAATCCTCAGGGGTTTACTAAAACCCGAGGGGTCTCCGGCAAAGTCTCAGCCAGCTAAAACCCCTAAGCCCAGCAAGCCGTCGGCTCCCAGTATGGAGCCGTCGCCAGGTGGAGCGTCTGCTTCAATTTCGGTTCCGGCCGGACCGAAGTATCAAAATCTCTCTCGGCTCTGACCTTGGTGTCGGAGCCGTCAGGGAGCCGTAAGCGATCCAGATCGCCATCCCTGGAGTCGATTCGCTCGGCTCCGGGATCACCTTTGCTACAATCTGAACGGAGCCATAGGTCCCACTCTTCTCGGTCCTCGAGGCTGTCCGATCATGACTTGGAGGGAGTGGTTAGTAGACTCCTCAAATCACAGGCCCTATCTAAAATGTTAACTAGCCCTCCTCATCAGGCTGTGGCTGCTCCTTTTTCTGAAGTAGTTCCTCCTCTGAGTCCTCCTGTCAGTTCGGAGCCGGAGCTTGTTGGGGCTCGGATCCTGGAACGTTGGTGCTGATGCTTCCCCTTTCGGCTCCTTCGTCGGCTCCGATTTCTTCAATGGTTCCGTCCTTGGAGGGATCTGGGCACCGAGACTCCCTCGTCGGCTCCGAGGGGGCGAGTGGCATCGGACCCTTGTCCAACCCCATTCTATCTCTTGGAGCTTTGGCGCAGGTAAGCTCTGCTTCTACATCGGCCTCAGAGCCGTCCCTTTCGGTGCCGGAGAGGATTCCCGTCTCCTCGGAGCAGGGACCTTCTTCTGTGCCGGACAGGGGCGCCTTCGTGGTCATGAGGAGCCTGCTGACTCCTGAGTCTGCACCTCGATCAGCCCCTTCAGCTCCTCCCCCAGGGTGCCTGCTTTGGTCTCTGCCCCTCCTCCAGACCCCAAGCAAGGGGATCAAACGCTCCAGGTCACCCCACTGGGTGTATCTTCCTCTTCCGAGGCCTCCCCTGTGATTTCAGAGGAGCCCCCTCGAAAGAGGAAATGTAAGAGGAAACATGTTGACTCCCCAGAGTCGGTCAAGTCAGATACTGACTTGGAGAATTCGGAAGGGTCCCCAAGATACCCCTCTGAAGATGTGTCTTTCTCAGAAATCCTTGAGATCCTTAAGCAGAGGGGGAACTGGTCTGCCCTTAACCCTTCTGAGGACGAGTCAGTATACTTGGATGCGTTTGGTTCTCGCCCCTCCACCTCCTGGGTGTCTCCGCCTTTCGATCCATTAATGGAAGTGGTGGCTCGGAAGGCGTGGTCAGCTCCGGACACACTGGAACCAACCCCTCGCAGGCCCACTAAGTTTATGACGGCCCCCCAAGATAAACAGTTTCTGACAAAGGGTGTCCCCGTTGATGCCATGGTGGTAGCAGCTGCCATGAAAAAGGAGTTGGCTGACACTTCTGTACCTGTCCATCCCCCTAATAAAGAGTCTAGGACGATGGATAGATACGGGAAGCGGATGTTTTCTTCAGCGACCTTCTCCATGCAGTCGCTGATTTGTTTGTTCCACTTCACCCATCTTCAGAGGGATCTCCTCAAGGAGCTAGGAGATACCCTGCAAGATCCATCAGCTGCGGGGGCTCAAGACAAGATAAACTCCCAGCTGGCGACTCTTAATTCTATCGTTAACTCCTCCATGCGGCTCATTTCGTATGCGGCTGATGGGGCGAGTAGAGCTGCAGGCACAGGCGTGGCTTTGAGAAGGCATGCCTGGATGCGGTTATGTAACTTCGCTGATCCCTTCAAGGCATCTTTCACCAACACCCCTTTTGATGGTTCGGCTCTGTTTGGACCTCAGTTGAAGGATACACTTACCAGGTGTGAGCAGGAAGGCAAGACTCTCTCTGCAGTTGGAGTCCGTTTTTCCACTCCCTGTAGACCATACCCTAAGGGTCAGAAGAGTGGGAAGATGTGGTTCCAGAAACCCCAGGGAGCCGTGCGTGACACACTTGGCGAGTTTCCCTCCAGAGGCAGAGGAGGGAACAACAATAGACGCCGCCCGTGGGGCAGAGGGTTTCCGCAGAATCAGGGCAGCAGAGAATCTTTCTCTGACAAGCCCTTCCAGCACCCCTGAGGGGCTGCCCGGCTGTCCACCTTCGGAGGCAGTCGGGGGAAGATTGTCTCTGTACCCAGAAGCCTGGCGTCTCATCACTCGAGACAGATGGGTGCAGTCTATCATATCCGGAGGTTACAAAATCCCATTTGTCCACACTCCCTTAAAATCAAACAACCCATCCCAGATGTTCCACCCAGTCTAAGGGAACAGGCAGTACAAGAAATTTCAAGACTGCTAAAAAATGGGCCATCCAGCAAGTCCCAGCAGACCAGCAAAGATCCGGAATTTACTCAAAATTCTTTTTGGTACCAAAGAAGACAGGGGACTGGAGACCCATTCTGGATCTCAGCAGACTAAACAAGTCTGTTCAAAGAACGAAGTTCCGGATGGTCACGCTTCAGTCCATTCTACCCTTTTTGGGTCAGGACAATTGGATGTGCTCCATAGATCTTCAGGATGCGTACTACCACATCAAAATGGACAGGCATTCCAGAAGGTTTCTCCGCTTCCGGCTGGGAGACAGTCATTACCAGTTCAGAGCCCTGCCCTTTGGTCTCACCACAGCCCCCAGGGTTTTCACCATGGCAGTGGTTACTGCTCACCTGAGACGGCAAGGATTCCAGGTTTTCCATATCTAGACGACTGGCTTCTTACTGCTACCACCAGACATCAATTGCTAAGAGCCAGGGATTATACCATCCAAACATGCTCCAACCTAGGTATCTCAATAAATTTCGAAAAGTCTGCATTGTCGCCTTGTCAGTCCGTAACCTTTATAGGTGCAAGATTAAATACAAAAGATCTGTCTGCAAGGCTTCCAGTAGACAGAGTGGCGGACATTCGCCGACATGTACAGGTTTTATTAGGATGCAGAAAGATTCAGGCCAGATTTGTCCTAAAAACCTTAGGTCTCATGGCAGCAGTGATCATATTAGTTCCCCTGGCTCGTTTGCACATGAGGATTCTCCAGTGGATGCTTTTCACCCAATGGTCCTTTCAACAACTTCCTTTGTCTCACAAGATAATAATTACACATTCATGCAAAGACCACTTGGCTTGGTGGATGGTCTCTCCATCAGTACCCCAGGGCAGATCATTTGTCCTTCCTCCTCCAGTTGCCACGGATGCCTCCCTGATCGGGTGGGGGGGCATTTTCAGGGCAGGACTGTCCAGGGCACCTGGCAACCCCACGAGTACCACTTGCACATAAACGTCTTGGAGATGAGGGCGGTGCTTTTAGCGTTGCAAGCTCTTCAGAACTCTCTACCCACTGGGACCATTGCAATTCAGACAGACAATATGTCTGTAGTGTGGTACATCAACAAGCAGGGCGGAACCAAGTCACATCCCTTATGTCGAGAAGCACTCAGACTATGGCAGTGGGCGATCTCCTCTCAACGGTTTCTGACAACAACGCACATCCCTGGGAAATCCAAAGTCATAGCAGACAGGCTAAGCAGAGCTATTCTCATGCCTCACGAGTGGTCTCTCAACCGGACAGTAGCGGACAGAATCTTCCGCAAATGGGGTCAGCCTTGCTGCAACCTTTTCGCAACTCCTCTCAACAGCAAGTGCGACAGTTTCTTCCCTCTCTTCCCGGACACTCCCCCAGAGACGGTCTAGTTCACGATTGGCCCCAGGGACTTCTGTATGCATTCCCACCCTTTCCACTAATTCCAAAACTAATTCAGAAAGCTACCATGCTGGGTTGCAGGATGATCCTCATTGCCCCCTACTGGCCTCGACAAATCTGGTTCCCATTCCTGCATCGTCACCTTCTAGAGCAGCCTTGGAATCTGGACCCAGTTCCGGACCTCCTGATCCATGAGTCGGGCAGGCTACATCAGTCTCTCAACCTCACTGCTTGGTTGCTCCACTTCCAACCTTAGCCAGGCTTCCCAGTATTTCCAATTCAGTGCATGAGATTATCCTTTCCTCGCACAAACCTACAACCAGGAAAACTTATGCTAGTAAGTGGAAACGTTTCTCTTTCTGGGCAGAGGCTAGAAATATAGATCCCTTCACCGCCCCTGTCCATAACGTTCTGGACTTCTTATCAGAACTTTTTCAAGCAGGCTCCTCGTCGGCCACCATCAGAGTTCAATTAGCGGCAATCTCTAATTTCCATTCGGGCCTGTCAGATACCAGCATCATGTCCCATAAGCTTTGCAAAGCCTTTCTGAAAGGAACAGTCTTGCTCAGGCCTCCAGTGAGAGATCCCCCGCCTCCGTGGGACTTAAATTTGATCCTAGCTTCCTTGATACTTCCTCCCTTTGAACCGGCAGCTTCCTGTTCCTTGAAATTGCTTACTTGGAAAACCCTCTTTTTGGTGGCCATTACTTCAGCAAGGAAAGTTTCTGAACTTCAAGACCTTTGTGTTCGTCCTCCTTATCTAGTTTTCCATAAGGATACAGTTTCACTCAGGACTAATCCTTCATTCCTTCCTAAGGTCCCCTCCGAGAACAATTTGAATCAATCCATCGATCTGCCAGTCTTTTTTCCAAATTATTCCAACAAAGCTGAACACAGATTACACCAATTGGATGTTCATAGGCAATTACGTTCCTATTTGCATAGGACTGAGCAAATAAGGAAATCAGACCAACTCTTCCTGTCCTATGTGGAGGGTAAGCAGGGTCGACCAGTGTCTAAAGTAACCTTATCCAGGTGGTTTTCCTCTGTTATTACCCTTATTTATCAGTTGAGGCATAAAGAACTCCCTGCTAAACCTAAAGGCCACTCTACTAGGGCTTTAGCTACGTCAGTAGCCTTTCAAGCAAGACTACCAATGGAAGTCATTTGTGCGGCGGCCACATGGGCCACCCCTCATACCTACATTTCACATTATAAATTGGATGTGGCCTCTAGGAGTAGAGCTGATTTTGGTTCCACTGTGCTCAAGAGTCTGTTCCGATGAGCCACCCAGGACTAAGGTGCTAGGGACGCTGTCCCAACCAGCAAGAATGAAGGCGAGAGAGACAACTTAACATTAAGAAGTTATGTACCTACCATAACGTTCCATATTAGTTGTCTTCTTCTCGCCTTCTTTCTTGCGTCCCACCCTCCACCCCCCTAGCCTAGATGGACTGAGTAGAGTCTTCCTACGAGTCTTGTCACTGGCTGAGTCTTTACCGTTTTTATGTCTTCTACCTCTTTCTTCAGCCCTCTAGCTGAAGTCTTGCTTTTGGGACAGTTGTCCTCTTGTATTATTTTTTGGTGTTAGGTCTTCCAAACGAGATCTGGGAGTCTAGCACCAGGCATTGTGGGATATAGGGAGGCCTCGAGCCAGTAAGTAGCTCTCGAGCTTTAGAAAATGGCCGAGTTGGAGCCGAGGGTCGGCTCCGAACCCAACCAGCAAGAAAGAAGGCGAGAAGAAGACAACTAACATGGAACGTTATGGTAGGTACATAACTTCTTAATCTCACCTCTCTTTGCCTCTAAACCGTCCAACCTGAGTTGACCATCTAATATACTGATTCCTAATCCTGTCCACCTTCGTCACACCCAGTGCAAATCTTAACATCTTTAACTCTGCCACTCCTGTCTTTTCGTAAATATCACCGTCTCCAACCCCTATAACATAACTGGTCTCACTACCCTCTTGTAGACCTTCCCTTTCACTCTTCCTAGTACCATTCTGTCACAAATTACTCCTGGCACTCTTCTTCACCCACTCCACGCTGCCTGTACTCTCTTCTTCACCTCTCTTCCACACACCATTATTCTGAACTGTTGATCCCAAGTATTTAAACTCATCCACCTTTCAAACTCTACTCTCTGCATCCTCATCATTCCTCTATCCTCTCTTTCTCTCTCAGTCACACACATATATTGTCTTAGTCCTGCTGACCTTCATTCCTCTGCTCTCTAGAGCATATTTCCACCTCTCTAGGGTCTCCTCAACCTGTTCCCTACTCACTACAGATGACAATGTCATCCGCAAACATCATAGTCCACAGGACTCCTTTCTGATCTTGTCTGTCAACCTGTCCATCACCATTGCAAATAAGAAAGGGTTCAGAGCTGATCCTTGATGTAATCCCACCTCCACCTTGAACACGTCCTTCACTCCTACCGCAGACCTCACCACTGTCACACTACCCTCGTACATATTCTGTACAACTCTTACATACTTCTCTGCCACTTCTGACTTCCTCATACAATACCACAACTCCTCTCTAGGCACCCTGTCATATGCTTTCTCTAAGTCCGCAAAGACACAATGCAGCTCCTTCTGACCTTCTCTATACTTCTCCATCAACACTCTCAGAGCAAACAATAATCCAATGAATCCAAATGAGAACACTTCACGGCAAATAAAAGCAACCGTTTAATAAAATGCAAAGTAACAACGATCGGTACCCGTTAAAACAGTAAGCGCTTTCACATTTAGAACAAATGCTTCTTCAGACTGTTGACTAAAGATCAAGCTCTAGTATTTAAACTTGAACTCATTGAAAATCTCCCAATCAATCTCTATTCTCAATTAAGAATTAATTATCTCATAAAGTGCTAGTGCTATACTTAGAACTCAAGTTGTATATATAAAAACGAATTATTTCATATTACATAGACTGCTCAGAAACAACTTCTATAAATAATTGCTTCTATGAAAATTCAGAACTCATTGTTCACTAATACAAAAAAATATATATATAATGTTTCTGTGCTTTGGACGTATGTACAAAAGTCTATGAAAAATGTATAATATAAAAAAAAAAATATATATATATATATATATATACACACAAATATTGCTTGCTTTTAAGTGCATAGATGTAACTAAAAACTGTCTAACTACTGTATTCTAGAATATATACTATAAGAAATACAAAACATGGAAGCACACTAAAATATCATAAATACTTGAGTACATTCTTTTGATAAAAACAGAGTAAGAAAATTGACTAAGAAAATATTCATTGTTATAGCAGCCTTAGGTCTAATGTTGATGGTCCCTAGCTTCTAAAAACGGCTTAATGGAAACTCTATCGTTCAGGCCCATTGATTTATCTGCCTGTAACCTCATAATCCATCTAGCTTCTCTTTGTTCCGTGTAATTTCTATAATTTCCTAGCCTACTATTCTCTCTACTATCTCTGCTACTGTGAATTTAAAACTGTGTTGGGTACCAAGAGTGAGGACATGTCTCGCTATGGCATTACTTTCATCTTCTTTGCTGACTGCATAAATATGTTCTTGTACTCTTTCACGTAGTGTCCTGTTAGTCTTACCTACGTAAAAGCTGCTGCATGTGCAGGTAGCTATATATATATCAAGTCTCTACTCTTACAGTCTGCATAAAAATTGAGATTATACCTCCACCCTGTAGTAAGGTGTATGAAATAATCTCTACCTGACATATAAATACATTGATTACATGACCTGCATGAAAAAGTACCTTTCCTATCAGAAATATCAGTTTTTGGTTTAGTATTTTCATAACATAGTAATCTCTTCAAGTTTTTTGTATTCCTGTATGTGTAGTTTGGCCTTGATCCTACTATTTGTTCTATCTTCATATCAACCGTGAGAATATTCCAGTTTCTTAGGAAGACTTCTCTAACCCTCTCATTATTGTTGGTGTATGGTATAACTATTCTACTAAACAGTTTTAAATTCACAGTAGCAGCGATAGTAGAGAGGCTAGGAAATTATAGAAATTACACGGAACAAAGAGAAGCTAGATGGATTATGAGGTTACAGGCAGATAAATCAATGGGCCTGAATGATAGTTTCCCTTAAGCAGTTTTTAGAAGCTAGGGACCATCAACATTAGACCTAAGGCTGCTATAACAATGAATATTTTCTTAGTCAATTTTCTTAGCCTGTTTTTATCAAAATAATGTACTCAAGTATTTATGATATTTTAGTGTGCTTGCACGTTTTGTATTTCTTATAGTATATATTCTAGAATGCAGTAGTTAGGCAGTTTTTAGTTACATCTATGCACTTAAAAGCGAGCAATATTTGTGGATATATATATATATATATATATATTTTTTTTATTATACATTTTTCATAGACTTTTGTACATACATCCAAAGCACAGAAACATTATATATATATTTTTTGTATTAGTGAACAATGAGTTCTGAATTTTCATAGAAGCAATTATTTATAGAAGTTGTTAATGAGCAGTCTATGTAATATGAAATAATTTGTTTTTATATATACTACTTGAGTTCTAAGTACAGCACTAGCACTTTGAGATAATTAATTCTTAATTGAGAATAGAGATTGATTGGTGAGATTTTTAATGAGTTCAAGTTTAAATACTAGAGCTTGATCTTTAGTCAACAGTCTGAAGAAGCATTTGTTCTAAATGTGAAAGCGCTTACTGTTTTAACGAGTACCGATCGTTGTTACTTTGCATTTTATTAAACGGTTGCTTTTATTTGCCGTGCAGTGTTCTCATTTGGATTCATTAGATTATTGTTTGCTGTTTTGCCGTTTTAAGACACTTTACCCCTTGGAGTGGTTTTTGCTTACTCTCAGAGCAAACATCGCATCTGTAGTGCTCTTTTCCGGCATGAAACCATACTTCTGCTCACTAATCATCACCTCCCTTCCAAACCTAGCTTCCACTACTCTACCATAACTTCATGCTGTGACTGATCAATGTTATCCCTCTGTAGTTACTACAGCTCTGCACATCACCCTTATTCTTAAAAATTGGTACCAAAACACTTCTCCACTCCTCAGGCATCCTCTCACTTTCCAAGGTTTTATTAAACAATCTGGTTAAAAACTCCACTGCCTTCTCTCCTAAACACCTCCATGCTTCCACAGGTATGTCATCTGGACCAACAGCCTTTCCATTCTTCATCCTCTTCATAGCTGTCCTTACTTCCTCCTTGCTAATCCATTTCACTTCATGATTCACTATCCGCACAACATCCAACCTTCTCTCCCTCTCATTCTCTTCATTCATCAATGCCTCAAAGTATTCTTTCCATCTGCTCAACACACACTCCTCGCTTGCGTGTACGTTTCCCTCATTATCCATTGTCACTCTTACATGCTGCACATCTTTTCCAGCTTGGTCCCTCTGTCTAGACAACTGGTACAGATCCTTTTCTCCCTCCTTAGTGTCCAACCTTTCATACAACTCTCCATCCACCTTATCCTCAGCCTTCGCCACCTCTCTCTTCATCATGCACCTAATCTCCCTATACTTCTGTCTACTTTCTTCAGCTCTGTGACAATCCACTTCTTCCTCACCAACCTCTTTCTCTGTATACTCTCCTGTACTTCCTCGTTCCACCACCAGGTCTCCTTGTCCTCCTTCCTCTGTTCAGGTGTCACACTGGGCACCTTTCTAGCTGCCTCCTGTACCAGCTCTGCTGTAGTCACCCAGCTCTTCAGTAACTCTTTACTGTCATCCAGTGTCTATTTTAACTTTTTCCTGAACTCCACCTCACAATCATTCTTTTTCAACTTCTACCATTTGATCCTTGGCACTGCCCTCACTCTCCATCATCTCCTCTTCTTGATCACCAACGTCATCCTACACACCATTATCCTATGCTGGCTAACTACATTTTCCCCTGTCACCGCTTTACAATCCCCAATCTCCTTCAGACTGCCCCTCCTGCATAGCATATAATCTACCTGTGTGCATCTTCCTCCATTCTTGTATGTCACCTTACGTTCCTCCCTCTTCTTAAAATACGTATTCACGGCAGCCATGTCCATCCTTTTCACAAAATCCACTACTGTCTGCCCTTCTGCCTTCCTCTCATTAATACCATACCTATCCATCACTTCCTCATCCCCTCTGTTCCCTTCATCAACATGCCCATTGAAATCACCTCCAATCACCAGTCTCTCACCCTTGGTTACACTCACCACTACTTCATCCAACCCACTCCAAAATTTTTCTTTCTCATCCATTGCACACCCAACTTGCGGAGCATATGCAGTAACAACATTCATCATCACACCATCAATTTCCATCTTCATAAACATCACTCTGTCTGGCACTCTTTTGACCTCCAAAACACTCTTGGCATACTGTTCCTTCAGGATAACCCCTACCCCATTTCTCCTCCCATCCACACCATGGTAGAACAATTTGAACCCTCCACTGATGCACCTGGCCCTACTCCCCTTCCATCTGGTTTCTTGCACACACAATATATCAACATTCCTTCTCTCTATCATATCAGCTAGCTCTCTCCCTATATCAGTCATACTGCCAACAATCAAAGTTCTTACCCTCACTACCACACACTCCTAACCTTTCTCTTCCCTTCCTGCCTTCAGGCATGCCTCCCCCCTTCTTCTCCTTTTCCTCCTCCTTCGCCCTACAGTAGCCCAATTTCCACCAACACCCTGTTGGTTAACGGTACTGGTAGAGGTCATTGTTAACCCGGGCCTCGACCGATCTGGTATGGAAATCTGCATTGCTGTCCACATTTGGCAAAAGTTTTACACCAGCTACCCTTCCTGACGTAACCCTCTCCATTTATCTTGGCTTGGGACTGGCACAAAAGAAATGCACTGGCTAGTGCATCACCAATGGCTGGGTTCTTTTGATGAATTAATATTATTCTGTAATATTTACCAATGATATCATTAAAAAACTGTGAAAGAGTGGGACATGAACTTTTTAAGACTCAGTCTCAGCTTGAAGAATGTTCCTACCCTAATGAAGTACTCTTTGAGAGGTACAGAAGTGCATCTTAAATAGCAGTATTTAGTCTAGCCGTCTTAGAGTGGTGACTCTTTTATGTTTCTCTTAGGTTTGCTGTTCGGTTGAAACCAGCCCAGGAGAAGTGAAATAGAAAAATAAACCACTTCATGCATACCTCTTAACTTCTTTACTCAATGAACCTAGATACATCAGGGATACAGCTATAGCTTTAAATATTATTCTAATTCACTTAATAGAACAATAGATTTTGCATCAACATGCACTTCTGAACAGTAATAAGAACTATGCTCTGACACTCTTGATTGACTGTAATCGTCAGTGATTGGCCAGAAAATTAAATGTTTTATGAGGGAAAAGGCAAAAATATGAGGCATTTTCAGGGACAGTCAAGAGGTATGATTTTATGACTTCTAGTTGGTGATGACTTTGTCCCACTTCCCATGTCACAAAATAGGCAGAACAGAGGGTCATAGTTTAGAAACAATACACTTAGTAATAAAATAGTACTTAATTAACTTACACAGTTTGGTATTCACAATCTGTTATCACTAGCTGATAGAATTCACTAAGGTGGCAAATCCTGCCCACAGATTTTTTTTTCTCTCATTGTGTGTGCGTGTGAATTTTGGTGGGTGATATTGCAGCCTCATTTGGGGACTGACTGCTGCAGAACAAAAGTTGTTACAGCATCACTGATTTTTGTAATGTTAAGGAGAGTTAAATGGGGGGGGGAGTAATATTTAAACTCATTTAGCTCAAGGTGTTACGCAAAATGGCCCAATGAGTTGTACACAGAAAGGGGTTGAGTCAGAGACACATATAATGTGATCTTGCTACAGGAGATATATGTCAATATTCAAGGTATGTAAATGGATGTATAATGGCATGCAAATAACTGCCATCATGTTAATTATACTCATCATGTTTGCAATCAACAAAATCAAACACGGCAGAGTGATTCAGAGATTTATAAATCCAGTGCTACGAATGTCAGCAGTCATCTATTTTTATTGCTAGGATTGGTCATTGTGCAGCAGCTTCCAGCTTCACTCATGCTAGTATACTAGGAATAGCTGTAGCCTTAATTTAATGGCAAGTGTTAATAGCCAGTCTTGGAGCTAGTACCTGCAGTGTTGGAAATTGTCACCCTCCACATCACAAACACAGTGGCAAACATTCTATCACCTCCACCACCAGGAGATTGTCAACTGCTGCTTGGACAGAGACATCATACAAGAATCAGTAGGCATGTGTTATGCACACACAGAAACAAGAGAATGTGTGGACTGCCTCTGTCAGCAGACCTAAAGATTTGTGTAGCATAAACTATTGCTAATACTTTTCAGTGTCTGTCAGGGGGCAGGTTAGGAATTTAGCAGGCATCAGCTTTGTGGATCCTGCAACAGTTCCTTGATATATTGCTGCAACATGTTGAAGTGCATATATGGTTTCCGTAGACATCAGAAGAGAGAACAAACATGTTGACATTTTACAGCTTATCCCATTTCTGTAAGGTCCTGGGGGACCTTGTAATTGCATTGCTATCGAGGCCCCACCTTCTCTACATGGCATTTGATACATTAACTGAGTCTGGAAGGACTTTCATTCCATTAACTACCAGATCATGCGCAATGCACAGGGTATTACATACATTGTATCTGTGCACCACCCAAGCAGTTCTTTTCATTCCCACATCTGTCATATGTACAACCTCTACTGGCATTTCATGAGGGGAGGGTTCATAGGTTCATAGTCCAGAGTTGCCCCAGTTGTCGGTGGTTAGGTGAGTGATGTTTGTAGAGGTAAGGATCTATGGTAGTTAATATATGATAGAGCAGTAAAGGCCACACATAAGACATTATTCAATGGCAGGTTCTTTCTGAAATAAGATTTTGGCTTGGTAAACATTTTCAGAGAATGTATACATATATAAAGTTTTGAGTATGTAAACACAGGTGTTCCTCCCCATTTATCACAGGGCACAATTGCGTAAAATGCTTACTGGGGTAATATACGTAAGATTCTACATCCACACCACTGCACAAATGTTTGTTTCCTCAGACAACACAGTTGCACATTTTTTTCAGTGTCCTTATATATGAATACCTAAAAGAAGAAAGACTGGACACGACCACCACAACGTATTTAAAATCCAGGTTTAATGAATAAAATAAGCGCTTTCACATGCTTGCTGGCATGCTTTTTCAGATTTATCCCACATCCTCTCAAAAAACATTTTTATAGCAGCAACTTCAATAGATAATTGAATAATCAGTTAATTGATCAACTTAGGTGGGATCAATATATCTACCACCTTAACAATGCTGTTAAGCAAAGACTCTATAAATAAAAATGAAACTTACTAAGACCAAAATAAAAATAAAAACAAAACATAAAATATATATATATATATATATATATATATATATATATATATACATATATATGTATATAAATTAGCACTCAGTGTGCATCGCAAATGCTGTTTCACGCTGTACAAAATATTAACATGTATAAAACATAAATTCTAAAAACATATGTTCTATAGACTAATACTAAGCATTTAAACTCTAAAATCATGCGACCCTGATGAAATTTAATGTTCTAATACATATTATGGCCACACTACTAAAACATAACAATCACAATTCATGATGCCAAATATCACATATATATATATATATATATATATATATATATATATATATATAAACATATACTCATCAAAATAAAAATAAAAAGTATATGTTTAATGGCTGCCTGCTGACTTTAGCACCTAACATTCACTCAAAATATAACATATCTAGAAAATCCTATGAACGTGCTTCTAATATAGGCTTGATACTAATAAATTGATTGAGCCCTGGATCCACATGAGCCTTTAATCTAAAAATCTAAAAATCCAACTGAGCTCTATGGATTCCAAGTAGTTTAGGTTATTACCTCCCCTTCCACACATATGAATACCGATTATCACTGAAGAAAACCAGATCAAAAAATAAAATAGTATTTCAAAAGGCGGGAGAAGGTTCTTGACTGAAACCAACCTCCTGAAGAAATTATAACCCTTTCAGGTAAAAGTACTAACCTTCAAAAATCACAGCAACATGCAAAACAGGGCAGCAGAAAGAAAGACATCTCTTCAAACTAATCCTTATGGGCATCCTACATGGGTAAAGCAGATTGTGAAATACAGCTCTGAAGGAAGATAAGCAAATGTTTTATACCTCATTTCCTAGCTGATACACAATATGCAAGTAGTCTTCACCATGTCAAGAACCATCAGGATAGTGGTTTGACGAATTAGAAGACAGCTGATTTGACAGTTTACTGTCATGCATGTTCTTTATGTTACAAGAAACCATAGGACTGGACACAGACGCTTGCTATATTTGCTGGTTGGCATTATAGTTAAGTTCTTCACCTAACAGATACAAGGTACAGGATTTGATTCTGACCTCAGGTTTTTGGCTAGGTTTGTAATAGTCTGTAGACTAGTTGCCTAGTATTTACCTGTGAAGCTATGAAACTTGTAGGCTGACTTCCTACAAGGTCATCTGGTTGGTAGGTGCACACTTTACCAGATACACAGACCAGGTTATATGGTTCCCATTTAAGAAGGCAGCAGGCCACTTATACTGGTGTCCACTGTTGTGTGCTTCAGGTGATGCTAGATATGCTTTTGAATCATGGACGATGACTCCAATCTGTAACCCTAAGACCATGGCTGTGATGGTATAGAAAACTATGCATTCATAGGTAGAGATCATTGTTGAGTATGTGTTTGGGATACTTCTGCTGCTTGGATGCATCTGGTTGTGTACTACATTAGTCACCTGAGAGTTACATTCAGTTATTTGTAGTGTGCACCATGTTGCACAATATGGTAATATAGAAGCAACTAACTAACATGGGCATATCACAGGTGCAGCAGCAGCAACTGATAAGGAGTTGGGCTCTGAGACGTCTGACAAACCAAGCAAAGCAGCAGCACCCCATGGAAGGTAGATGTGGGAGCAATATATTGCAACACTGGCAAAGAGACTGTGTCAGGCCCACAAATATGGATCATGATAAGACAACGCAGAATAAAACTAATGTGTGCATTAGGACACCCAGGTTATTCATTACAGTTCATTGACTGGCCATACTAGACATCAGATATTAACTTACCCACACAGATCAGATGAGTGAGCAGGCCACAGTCATCATTACTGCAAAGGTGTAAGGGACATAGTGACAAGTGCTCGCAAACTTATTATATGGGTAAGTATCAAGGGAAGTGGCTATGAACATTAGCCAGAAGTATCATGTAGCCTTACATTTTCAAGGCTGGATGCATTTGTCTGAGAAATGGAGTAGCAATTTGGGGGTGTGTACAGGAACCCTGATGCAATTCCCCATTTTGGGAGCCAGTAGATGGATGTTCTCCATAACAATAGCCATTGTTAGTTGTGGCACTCTGATGGCCAACAGGTGATAAGGACATTGTTGAATGGGAGGAATCAGAGTGACCAGCCTGGTGAGGCATCCCAGAGATTGATCCAGGTGAGCATGGCCACATTGAGGTGTGGTGGCTGCCTTGGCTATGGTGACAGTGATATCATTTTCAGAACAGCGTGTGCCATCCACTTTTGACAATCTAACTCACATCTAGGCACTTGCCTGGCCACAGCTGGTATGGTTTGCAGCAGCAAAACATAAATCATTTGTCACATGCTCATGGATGTTCCAGTGGAAGCCATGTTGTCTACCAATGACCTGAGCTTGTGAGTTTGCTCTAAATCCCATTAGTGTACATCACTTTGCATATGATGCTGGCTGTCCCATACTCAATGCAGCTGATGCACATCCTCATACAAGCCACTAGCATGCTCACTATCCTTGGTGTGTATTGTAGTTGTCTGTACCTGGATCACTGACCTGCATATCTGCTAATTGATGTCAGATGGATTCATGGCAATAAATTGCACCAACAAATGGTAGGTAGTACTGATGGTGAATGCCATCTATATTTCTGGCTCCTGTGTAATCTGAGTTGGGTTTAGATTGACAGGATGTCCATTGCTAAATATGGGTAATTGTATCAAACAAAGCAAAAAAAAAAAAAACCCCCACCAAAACCACAAAAAATGGCAAACAAAAAGTAAAAACACGATTTATTCTTGTAAGTACTTTCGTACAATCAAAAAGTTGCACTTCATCGGACATTAAAAACCCAGCATGCACCGAATATTTAAACTCAAAATTTCAATTACATAATCAATTAATTGAGACCTAAATGAACATCTTAAAGCAACATTATTATAAAACATAACTAAATAATAAAATATCATATGTACCTAGCTCACAACACGAAAAATATATATATTAAAACCTTTCATCATTATTAAGAATATTCATCAAAATACTACCTTTCCAGAGCTTTTAATTTTAATAAAAATTTTGTTTGCCATTTTTGTGGTCTCTAAATATGGGTAATGACAGAAGTTAGGCCTGCAGCTCCACTGTCACCTCATATGTGGTGGATATATGCATACTGTCTAGTATTAGTACTGCTGACAGTGCAACTGTGTCATATGACTGTGCCATACGCATGTTGTCATCAATGACGGCCACAGGAGACCTGATGATTTAAGGCATGTGCCATCCTTTTTTTTTTCAGTAAACATCTTTATTAAATTATCATGTATGACATGGGCAATTTTACATTTATATAAATGAAAAACAAACAACATTGACACCACTTTAGTTGTAGATCCTCCACTAATGGAACTTGTGAAAGCAAAAAGATAACAAACCTGTGACAGTGCTGGAACATATTCCTCATGTCCCAACCTGTTTCAGTCATGCTGGTACTTGCTGATTATATTAATTGTATATGACACATGCATTAGTACCTGAAGAACAGTTACAGATAGGTTTTCTGTTGAATAACTCTTCACTTGTGGGGCAGTGTACATCTTGAAATGTACCTGTGATTAATAATATGGTGTATCCCATATAAACACTTGGGCAGTTATCACCAGCCCAACTTCCACATCCAACTTGCCACTATGAGAGTTTGCTCACCTACCATCGACAGGATTACCAGGAATACCTTCATCTCTGTGAATCTCTTCTTTGTTGGTGATCCACCTCTTGTGGTAAACTTGTCTCTGCTGATATTTTGTGCCTTGGTCTTGGTATGCAGTACCATATTTGTAACCCTGAAATGCACCCGTTTTAGTGTTTTATTATAATCACTCACAGCACTGATGTCATGAATCACTCCCTACCACTTCTGCCTCTGGAAAGCTTTGTCAACTTTATATTTATCTAGGATGTGCATGCTGTGTGTGTGCACAGGACCTGCAATAACATGTCCATCTCCTGAGTGGTGAACTTCCAGCTCCTGCCTCTGAAATGGACCTATAACAAAATGTGTACACCTGTGGGTTCCAGATTGGTCGGTGTGTATCTGTGTGTGTGCGTCTGTGTGTGTGTGTGTGTGTTCGTGTGTGTGTAAATGTCTTTGACTGACCTCCTAAGTCTCAGAGTTGTTGCCTCTCTCCATGTGGAGGGATACATGACTTTTATGCTGTGACAATTCCTAACTGTCCCCCCCATAGAGTAGCAATGGACATGTTATCAGTGCCAATCTTCTTGCAGCACTGTGCTAATGGATGGTAGTGTTGTGCATATCCTGTACACATAATCATACCTTGACCAATATACAAGGGGGAGTTTTTTTCTCTGTAGTGTGCCTTGTCTGTATGCACAAGCCACATTGCTAATCGCCATGAGACAGTTACCTGTCAACTCTTTTGGCTGTACTCTCTATCATGGGGAGCTCACCAGTTAAACATTCACTTGACATGTCTTTATACTGTGTTCTTTGTCATGACAAGTCCCCCCAACCAACAGGGCATTCACCTATCATGCTCTCTTATACTATGCTCTTTGTTACAGTGAGCTCCTCTGATCTGAACATTCACCTGCATGCTGTTGTGCTATATTACTTCAGCCAGTCTGATGTTGCCTATTTGCCCATTTGCTCCTATGCATGCACCATGGGTCCTCAATGTAGTGCAAAAATACATTACCAGGCATCTTTTCTTTCACTCTATCTATATCAAAGTTTGAAGTCTTCTTCACTGAAATCTTCTTCCTGACTGGCTCATTTTAATAATGTCTTCAGCAATATGTCAGCCATGTTTTTTGTGCTAAAATAGGCTTTATAGCAAGGCAAACAAAAATATAACATTGCACAATCATCTCTAAATTGTTGCAATAATGCATTTTACTATCACATCCAGGGATCACTACCTTGTTTCTGCCTGTCTCCAAGCTAATGGGAGGAGCGCAGGACCTGCTCATGGATGGAGACTGTGAAGCATCTAGTGCAGTGACTCTGGGCTAGTAATTCTTTTGCTAGTGCTCTGTTGTTGCCAGATGATGCTCATCTCCTGGTGTCCAAATGTGCAGCCATGCATACTGGGCTACCATTTTACTCTTCATGAAGACCAACAGAGAGTACATGGCCTCTTCAGACTCTACGTTCAACAAGGCTCTTGTCTAGTAAAGATGAGAAGTAAATATATTTTATATTTGTATGAAGACTATCAGGACCACCTGCTGGGACATTATGTAAAGTGAAGTAGTGATACCAGCTTGCCAAGGTGGTGAATGATGGCACTGCCATCACCATTTCTGGCAAGCAGTGCAACCATTTCTTTAGTGACCTGCACCTCTAGTAGGAGGCAAAGGTTAAGGAGAGTGTATCAGCCTATATATCTGATTTTTTCTTTGATATTATCTGTTTGATTGCCTTCTTTTGACAGGGTCACATTGTACTAAATTGTTAGAACCTTTTTTTTGTTTACAATGGTCGAGGAAAGATAATTTAGCAGGGATGCCTGTTTCACAAAGGTTGAGAGGCTGTCTCAGCAGCAGAATATCCATGCTAAGGCCGTGGCTGTACTGTGCAACTGTAAATCCGTTTGCAACATAAATGAGTAACATTGTGTTTTATTTGTTCTATCTCTGTTCTTTTCCTCTTCCTTGTACAGGTCCATTTGTGGGGCAGGTTGTGCTGGGAAGGCAGTCACCTGGGTCTGCACCAGCTTACTTACCTGGTACTAGGTCGGGGGGTAAAGTTTA
The DNA here is from genome assembly GCF_019279795.1 of Protopterus annectens. Lineage (NCBI taxonomy): Eukaryota > Metazoa > Chordata > Ceratodontiformes > Protopteridae > Protopterus > Protopterus annectens. Next base: position 695,039,877 of record NC_056733.1, read on the forward strand.
CTCTGCAGAAAGTGATATGAAGGGCTTGCTGGTGGACTCTGTAGCCATTTCTAATGAAGGAAGGCAGAGGCTCCTCTTTTAAGATATCATGGAGAGGTCCCCCTTAGTCATACAGCATTAGGTATGGTGGCTGGCCACATCCAAGGTGCACAATTAATAGTACTCATTGAGACTGTAGAGTGCCTCTTACTATGGCTGACAGTTACATGACTGGCTGGCCCAACCATTGATCTGCCAAAGACAGAGTATTCCCATTATGTCAGGTAGACAGGTGAATAGTATCTCTGTGGGCTGTTATTTGAGTCAGTCAGGCAGGACCCCTGTACCGTGCCCTGTCCCCCATCCTGGTGCTACCCTTCCTCTTGTGTTTTTGTGTCATTTCCAATGCTCTGTTTGTAGTCTAGACCTTCCCATTATCAGTTGTTCTCCTTCTGTATGTCAGCATCTCTGCACTCCTGTCCCCACCTTTTGTGTATGTACTGCTCCTGTTGGTTTTTACTTGTTTTATGTTTGTATGTGTGTCCCTGATAGCATCAATGTCCCCAAATCCCTACCCACACAGACTCCTTATTACCTTCCGTATCTACTCATCTTCTTATAAAATATAAACTGGGCACCTGTAGCCAAAAAAATAACTTCCTTCCCATCCATCTTATGGTTACTGTGTGTTTGTCTGCTTGGTGTCTTTGCTATCTCTCCATTTCTTCCCCATTAATGTAATGAACAGAGTTGGCACATTGTTTTGGTGACCTGGCATGCTAACAGTGCCCAAGTTACCACTATGAAGCACTTGATTGCATATATGAATGTGCATAATGAAGAGCATGTCAGCTTACTGTTGTAGTCATTTTGGTCATGTGATTGCTTATAGCACATTCACATAAATACTGTTCAATAACATGACTTCTGTCATTAATGCAGCCACTCTCATTTTCTTTGCAGACTTTTTCTTGGAATGCCAGCATTATGTCAGTCCCACAACATACCAAAGCAGCAGTGGACCATGTTGTGCTAAGACATGTTTGTTATTTAGCACTGTGCTGTGGTGGTGTGAATATTTCTGAACATTCCCAATATGTTTTCTACCAAAATGCCATTTGACCGCTGTCTGTATTTTGTTTTCCCCATAGTACTGGACAGTTCTGTCCATATCAAGCATTCCCTGTGGAACTAGGAACAAGTGATGATCTAGTAAATAAAGCTGTTATCAACTACTCACCATAACTGTTGATTGTTGTATGCCTGCCTTCATAGTCTGGTTGGGTTTATAGCCACCTCAATGCAGAGAGGTCAGATTTGGCAAATGCATGCATTATGCTTGTACATCCCTACCTTTTCTCACTGGCAAACAATCCAGTTTGAAAGCCATGAGATACATAGCTCATCAATATGTGTTATTCTGTGACTGACTAAGCACATCCAGAAGTGAAAGCATGTCAACGTCTGTCACCTTCTTAGTTGACAATATGAAATAAATGTTAAACAGAGACGTTCATAGATTCATAGGTTGTTACCAGGCTAATGACCACTAGTGCCCTTACAAACCTATCTGCGCACCTCAAACTCATTTGGATACTGAGTTTCATGGGCATCTATGGGGATAGGCCAATGTTAGTAGAGAGATAAGTAAGGGATTTTGTAGGGGAGGGTGTTAGGATAATGTTTTTCTTCTTGATGGCCTCGGTCCATAAGAGACATCTCACTGGAAAATAAATAAATTAACTTCTTGTGGTGGAGACCAAGCTTTATGTAACTGCTGGTTATATGACAGGCACCAATCAAGATATACAGGGCATTAAAGCAGTCTTCATGCTGTTCCCTCCTACTGTTAGGACCCATTCCCAGGCAACAGGTGAATCTTCCAAATTGCTGTAGCAGTTGATATAGGATTAATATGACTGTAAATGTTGCAATAACAAAACTTTGCTCATTCATTACACTTATTTTTTATGTCTTTATGGCCTATTTCTGATAACAGACTAATCCATTTTACTGTTATATTGAATGAACGTTGGCTAAATAAGACTGAATACACACATCATGCATACTATTTACTTCAGCAACATAACATTAAAACTAGACCACACAAAATAAAGGAGCTTGAAAAAAGTGAATGAGGATGTATGACATTTATTATCCCTGTTCTGACAATCAGATTAGGTGGTATACCAAGCTATGAATGCAATAAATAAATACACCCATAAATAAATAAAAATAAAACTGGATAAACTCACTAGGCCCGAACCATTTTTCAAGTACAACCCAGGATTTGTGTACTCCAGGTGTGACTTGTGTAGTCACACAGTAGGCAAATGAAGAAAGAGAGAATCAAATCCCGGATTACAGAGTAACATTATTCAGCTGTGATGACCTGCCAGTGGGTAAAGCACATGGCTTTAACAGAATTCTGGAGAGGCTTAATTAAAAAGAAGAAGAATTCAGAAAGACTTGACAAATTCAAGAACAATGTCATTCCAACAGCTGATGTGCTGAAAGGCTTGCTGTTGTTGGAAGATCAGATAAGGCTTGGCTTAGAATGTGGATGAGCCAGAGTGTGACACTGTAAGGCAAGAAATGGTAATGAAGTAAGACATCTTTTGCACAGTAAGTAGTCCCTTCTGTAGTACTCTAATTGGGACAGTGGCTGGGTGACAGAGGTGAATGGTTTGTTTCTGCTGCAGAGACTTCAGTGTAAAATTTCAAAATGGAATGTTGACCTTGAAAAAAAGAACACCCATAACTAAAAAAACAAAACTTTTATTTGAAATGTTATAGCATCATAGCATCAGAGTGACATTACTTCTAGCACGAATGGTACTTTGTTCAAGATCCATTTACTCAACAAAATTGGTAGACTAAACAGATGATTGACAGGTGTGCGAGATCAACAGTCTTCAGGTAGGGGAATATTCCTTTTCTATGGGGATTATGTGATCGTGTTAGAACATATAATTAGCAGAGTAAAAAAAAAACAAAGTTTTCTTTGTGTTTTTTTTTTCTTTAAATTTTTGCATGCTCTGAGATTAATGTTTGGCGCATTCATAGCAGTGTGTCAATGTGCATGATGTCGATCAGTTTGTGTCAACATTATGCACGTTGACATAAATGCTATTCGACCAAGTTAAATTCATACACGCACACCCACACACATTTTATATATATATATATATATATATATATATATATATATATATATATATATATGCTTAAAATGGCTCACAAAGGCAGTTAGCCTAGTACTTATATATGTGTGTGTGTCAGTCAAATCTGTATCAATTAATAATGCAAAACCCTTAAAGGTGCAACAAATCAGAGCCATTAATGGAAAGTCGCTGTTTTTTTTTTAAAAAAGAAACGTCTTTATAAATTATCATGTATGACATAGGCCATTTTACATTTATATAAATGCAATAAACCATAGCGACACAATCTCAGTTGCAAACATTATACATTCCAAACCATGCGACACAACTATAGCTGCCAACATTATACATCACTTTTAACATATCCAGTCATTGTTAGTCAACCATTACATAGCTCATTCAAATCCTGCCTTCTTTTAAACTTCATTCCTCCTCTGAATGGAACGTCACTGTTGTTACTATTTAAACTCATGTGCCATTGTGTTATAATTTGCTCCTAACTTTTCTAAGCATTTTTGTTATCCTCCCCAAAACCACAGGATGCGGTGTTAACAAATTCTTACTGACCGTGTCTAATATATACTTGACTTCTTGTATGAAAAGGTCTAACTGCTCATTGTAAATTACAGGAACACTAAATGCAGGAAACAGTTTATGGTGTGCTACAATTACCAAACCGTTTCACTTCATGTTTATTTTGACAGAATGCAATTATGGGCTTAAGATATGGGCCTAAAATGTGTCCCTATCAGGCAAGAATTGGTAATGAACTAAGGAATCTTTTGCAGAGTAAGTAATTTATTTTCTGCTATTCTAATTGGTGAATTCCTTTTGGCAAAGGCTATAATAGCACGCATTTATTTTTGTTGTAAGTAACTTTTATTAAGCCATCCAACTATATTCCTACCACTGTAATGCAAAACTCTGAAGTACTTAAATGTCTCATCACTCATGTATGCTTGGTCTTGCAGACAATTTAAAAAAACTTTCTCTGCTTTTGTTGAGTATCCTAGCACCAAAACTATGTGTTCAGTGCATATAAGTCTCTTTTAGTATCTCTTTGAACAATTTCCTCAATGATTTCTTTATAAACAATGTTTCTTTGTGCATTCTCAGATTTGGATAATAAATTCAGTAATTACTGTATATCATAATCATTTAACAGTAGTCAGTAATAAAAAACATATATATATATTTGAATGGAGCTGAAAATCCAGTTAATCAGAATGCATATTTTGAATGCACCAAAATGTATTGCCTGATATCATAACTGGACAGCACAGTGGTTAACATTGTCACCTCACAGCAAGAGGGTCTCTGGTTCAGTTCTTGGCTTGGGTGCCTTCTGTGTGGAGTCTGCATGTCCTCCCTGCTCCTCCTGGTGCTCTGGTTTCCTCCCATGTTACAAAGACATACGCCTGGAGCATTTCTCCCTGGGTCTCCACTGAAAATTCACCCATTCCAAGTCAGACTTTCCCTGTAAACAAATGTTAAATAAAATCAATATCACTTTTAATACTACTGGAGAGTATTGGCTATTTGCATACATGAACATATTTCTTCTGCTACCTCTTCTGTATAAACTAGTTTTCACCTTACAAAATTTTCCATGTAACTTGACATCCAAGAATATTTCATCCTATCAAATTGCAAATCATATTCATTTTCATTTAGGCCGTCAGTAAAAGTTATGCCCTGAATTATATTTTACCAGCGAATTAAAAGCAATGAACCAGATTGTTCCTGTACTGGATTCTATTTAATCACTAAAGGTTTACCGGGAGATTTAAGATGCAAAATGCCTTTTAAAATATCTTTATTATAGGCCCAGAAGACAAATAAAAATATTAATATTATAGACCTAGAAGATAAAGGTAGATCCCAGGGAAAACAAGCTGTCAAAGCAGCACACTTAGCTTTAATCAAAGTTGAGACTGTACATTCAAAAAAGTAGGTGAGACAGAGTTAAGCACATGTTGGGGCTGTACTAGATGAAGTAGTAAGTAACATCAGTCACATCACTGGGAAACCTTTTTTTTGTCTTGACAAATTTACCAGTGGTGGTTTTCATAATTTCATACAGTACTTGTACAACTGGAGGAAAAGATAAATCTGAAGTTGGAATCAGTTTTAGCTCGCATGTTATGCATTGAACCCATTACAAGGAGAGATGAAGGGCATTGTTGCTGAGCTGCCAGGTTCTGCCTATTAGGAAGGAATAAGACATACAGTAACTATTCCTTGAGGCTGATTCTAAGAGTGTCTGGGCCAAAACAGAGCTATAAAAATCAACTTGTCCCTTCCTTTTCTCATTTTTAGTATGGCTTTATCAACTGGGTTCATGCACCATTTTTGTCCTCACTTGCTTGAAAATGCATCTTGAGGTATGCTTCAGAGCTTGTGCAACTGCATATTTTCCTGGAAGTTAGATAGCTCTTACATTTAGGTGGCCTCAGCCTATGATCAGTTATTTAAAAACTTGTGAAAATAGTTGTCATTCATGATCCAGCTGAATTACCAGACTGAGAATATTTACAAGGACATTTCCTATACCTCGAAAATGGACTTTATAGAAAAAGAATAATAGATACAGGTATGTGTCAAAGATTCATAGCCTGCCTTTAGTTATGGTGCAACTGAGTGCTGCCTTGTTTACTTACCCTGAAAATTCCCTTTGAGTTTTCTGGCCTAACCTGCAGAACTGACTGTCAATATCTCATAAGTGCCTGAAAAGTTAAGTGAATTGCCAACATCTCCATTGGGTTGTATAGGTATTGTTTATTTTAGTGTTTAAATCCCATGTACTATCAATGTATGGAGACGAAATATCAATCTGCAATTTGGCTGATCTGTACTCAGAATCTCTTTAAAAAAGGATTAAAAGAAATTGTCATTCTAAGGAATATACCTCTTGAACCTAAGGATTCTGAGAGTATTGGTGACATTTCTCCTTGGGTAGTGTGATATGTTGCACTATTAAGAAATTGACTTATGTGCCTCAGTAGTTTGAGAAAATCCCTCACTGTGAGAGATATTTGTGATGCTGAGTAAAATAAATTGACAATGTGTTCAAGCCTCTAGTGACTCAGAATAACTTTTGGTAACAAGATATTCAGTACTACTTATAGAATTAAAAAAAAGAAACATTTTGCCTTAGAACCAGCTCCAGCTTCTTTACATTGGCGGTCAGCCCTAGGGAGTTCAGATGTAGTATCATTAACTTGAGATTATCCATCAGTGCTTGGAATGAGCCTGAATCAGTCATCCATCTTAGGATAAGTACTGTATTTTGTTCCAGCTGTGCCTGCAAATGGTCTCTTGAGATCATTGTGCCACCCTGGTAAACTAACTAACTAACTAACTAACTAACTAACTAACTAACTAACTAACTAACTAACTAACTAACTAACTAACTAACTAACTAACTAACTAACTAACTAACTAACTAACACAGCTATGATGGATGGGAGTAGGTTCTTGGTGAATGCCAAAGGAAGAGTTGCTAGTCCAATAGCAAAATCAAAGTACTTTTTCCTTACTTGAAACCTGGGGTGATCTCCTATGAGGTGTAAAGGTAGAAATCTGCCAGTATGCATTTTTGAGGTCCAGAACTGCCATCTAGGTTTTATGTACAAAAGGAGAAATGACTGAAAAAAAAAAAAAAAACAACCAGCTTGAATTTAAGTTTTACTATAAGATGTTTGTTTGGGCAAAATGGGTCCAGAATGGGTATCTGGGTTCCAGTTTCCTTTTTTTTTGGAACCAAGTAAAAAACACTGATTTGAAAAAAAGAAGGCCATAACACCTTTGTCAATCACTTTGCATTAAATTGTATTTGCTCTGATTAGAGTTGCTGTCAAACCTTGTAGAAAATTATTCTGCAGAGAATTTAGGGCAAGTACTTCAGAAAAAAAAGCTGTATAGCCTGTGTATTGTATTCCACTGAGTTTTAGAATGCAGTTTTTTTCTTTTGCAGTTAACATGCTTTCTCCTCTCGGCTTAATTACTCACCTCTTCATGCTTATATTCCTCTTATAGTCTTTCTTTGTCTCTAGGCCAAAGTGTGCTTACGTTTCTGAACAGAAGGTGGCATCATGACTGGCAAGTGGCAGACCCGGCACTCACATGGATGGGGGAGCTAACAGTGACGGGACAATTTATAAACAGCAAGTCATCAATGCAGAATCTAGCTAGTAACATCATATGCACTGTCACTGTTATTGTACTGTTACCATTTCCATTCTTCTATAAATGCTGAGCAAAATCTGCTTTCTTGCAAGCTGTAGTAGCCGTGTTATCTTTGTTTCATTCTGGCTGGTACCAAAACCTATAAATTTAGTACACAGGTGGTTCTTTACTCTAGCTTTCCCCAGGCTTGGAACACAGCCACTTGAACTTTCTGCTGTGACTTTGCAAATCTGTATGTCATATGCAGTTAGCTATGGACTGATTCATCCCATGGTAAACTTCAACCCATGGTGAATGTCAGAATCTGGTTTGCAAAGTGGTTGTACTTAGACAAATATACGTGTCTCAACTGAAAATACAAGATTAAATATCTAACTCCAATACAACACTGTGCTAAATAAAGTGATTCCATTATAATAAGCTAAATTGCACTAAAATGTAATTCATAAGGCTGCTGTTTAATCTTAGCCTTACTACAGGATACGTACCCAAAGAATGGCGTACGGCAACTGTGGTCCCACTCCACAAAGGCGGTGCTTCTACGGACCCTGGAAATTACCGCCCCATAAGCTTGATGAGCCTTGTCTGCAAGGCTATGGAGAGGATCATAATGGAACTCATAAATAAAGACATTGGGGACCTACAGACACTGGATCCTACCCAATTTGGCTTTGTCAAGGGCAGATCCTGTCTCTTGAACTTGGTCGACTTTTTCGAAACAGTCACTAAGGCCATTGATGAGGGTAAGGCAGTTCACACAGCCTACCTTGACCTAGCAAAGCGTTCGACACAATACCCCACTCGGGCATCATAGAAAAGCTCACCAGCTTAGATGTAAACCCATATGTCACAAGATGGGTTGCAAACTGGCTCAAGGACAGAACCCACAGGGTTAGAGTTGCTGGTGCCATGTCAGACTCTAAGCCGGTCACGAGCAGTGTCCCACAGGGCTCAGTCCTGGGCCCCCTCTTGTTTGGCATTTATTTTTCTGAAGTGCAGGCAAACATAGGGGATTGTGGCTGACAAAATTTGCAGATGACTGCAAACTGGGCACCATAATTGACACTCCATCAGACACAGACATCCTCCAGAGAGGTCTCATAGAAATGGATAACTGGTGCCAGAGCCATGGCCTTAAGCTAAATGCCAAAAAATGTATAGTCATACCCTTTGGGAAAAACAAGGTAACCCCTAATTACCACATAGGTGGTAATCCATTAAACACGGAAGAAGTTATCAGGGACCTGGGGACCCAAGTTGACAGTAACCTCTCTTTTAACACTCACATTGCCAAAGTATTTAGGAAGACCTTCTACATTGCCCACCTGATCATGAAGGGATTCACATCCAGATCAGGAGAGGTCATTGTACCCCTGTACTCTTCACTTATCAGACCAATGATTGAGTACAACACCCCATTCGGAATGTACCTTACCCGACACCTGCAGCATTTGGAAAGACCCCAAAAGTTCCTCGCCAAAAGGATAAAGGGGCTCAAACATATGTCATACGATGCCCGACTGAAGAAACTCCAGCTCTATTCAGTCGCATACCGTCTGCTCAGAGGTGATCTGTGCCTGACATACAAGGCCATGTCCAAAATTAATGGACATGCTCCACCTCAAAAATCCAAATCCACCAGAGCCACGAGAGCAAGAGACTTAAACCTCAACACGGATATAAATAGGACGTGCTGGAGGGACAGATTCATCACCCAGAGACTCTCTACACTATGGAACAGAATCCCAGTCCATGTGAGGCAGAGCCCCTCACTGACTCTGTTCAAGAGAAATCTTGACGAGTGGATGGGAGATCGTAGGTTTACCCCGGGAATCATCTCTGTGTCACTGCTGGACAGAGGCACAGCAAACTAATGGGTATAGTATTCTCATCCTAAGGGGTGGTGAAAGCCACACACACTCTGGCTAGGCTTATAAATGCCCTAGGGCAGATAGCCTAGTATGAACCTATGAACCTATGAGGATAAAGGTATATATTGCACTTTGTACCTTGCTTATGCAAATCAAGTGTGCAGTGGCCAAGAAAATAACTCCTTCCTCTAGTTAACAGTACATGTGTAACAGGGCTTTTCTCTCCTACTCTCCCTTCACCCACCACAGATAAATAATGTACCCCCATTCAGTACAGGCAGTTCAAATTTACTGATTTTATTTATATAAATGTAGGATGCAATTTTTCTTCTACTGCACACATATTCCAAAACTGATTATCTGGTTATCCATTGCTAATAGCACATTACACTTTATATCCAGCTATTATTTGCCTTTATTTTCCTACTGAAAAGTATTCATTTTTTATAGCTACTGATCACTGCTAGTTTTCTGGTATCAAATGATTATAATATAATGTTGATGTTTAAAGACTGATTGTTACAAACAGAATTAAGCTAGAAAAATTCAAATTTATACCCACAGTCTCATATTGCAGAGAGTTGACATGCTTGAAAAAAAAAATGAGGAAAAGAGAATCTTGAACACTGCTCTTCTCCTTTAAACTTCTTCTTCTTTGGGGTGGCAGGCCCTCCACCCCCCCAAACTTATATATAGTAACTCAAAAATCTCCATACCATGGAGAAAAGGGATTATTCTGAGAGATGGCCATCTATGACTTAATATATGTAACTCCGTTTTTTTAGCCATTCAGTCTACATGTTTCGGGACTCACTCTAATGGATCTTGGCATTTCAAATGGTTACCCACCTCACATCTAGAAAATAGAGACATACCTAGAATGGGGTGAAGGGGGCAGTCATCATGGGTGAAAAGTGTTAAAGGATTAGTCTTCAGTGCATAGCAGCATTAAGAATGCAGCAAATGTTTGTTGTAGTTTAAAAGGGGAAAGAAGACAAAGAGGAGCTCTTTTTGGTCTTCAACTTAAAGTTGGGCGCAGGGTGCTAGATTTGGGATGTTGCCAGGTACAAGAATAGCTAGCTACACCTCTGTGTTGTCCCTGCAAATGTATTTGTATCATATTCAAATGCCGCTGTCTACCTATGAGAAGTTTTAAATGTGGAAGCCTATTTCTGGGTAAATTATGCACAAGTCTATGTTGCGGGCATAAGATTAGACACTTGGAGGTATTCTGGCCTCAGTAAGTCAAAGTTCCTGAGAGATACTCATATGAAAAATGTACTTAGGTAAAGGAATGTGTCTGCATGTATTCCTGGGCATAATAATTATAGATTTTTGCTGCTACTACAGGATGAATTTCAACCCTGCTGGACTAACAGATGTAATGTGATCCTATCTCGCCTACATTCTGTACTCGGCTCCGACTCGGCACGCTATACTATAGAACGAAGTCTCTTATTGGCTGAGCTATCCCACATTCCAGGATGCACCACCACTGCTTCCCCAGATCTCATTTGCCGCTTTTACAACAAAGACATGGTCTCGGACTTGGCTGAGCTAAGTGCTTATTACTTTAAAATTTCTGTCAGAAATTTTCTCTTATCTACCCAAAAGCTGTTTTAACAGCTATCCGTTGTTGTGTGACTGAGATTTGACCTTTTTTTGTGGTAAATTGTCTTAGTTTGAGGGAAAGGATCCCGTTTAAGTTAGAAGGGCCTTGCCCTCGCCCATTGTTAAAGCTCTTAGTGTGAGTCTCTCTGTGATAAAGTTGTCTAGTTTTGGATCCCGTTTAAATTAGAGGGGCCTTGTCCTCAGTTTACGTACTTCTGTTATTATTTTAAAATAATTTTTTCTGTGGTAGTGATTTGTGTGTCATCATGTCGAAAGAGCACAGACCTTCAGGATTCAAAAAATGCTCTAAATGCAGTTACAAAATGTCCATCACGGACGATCACTCTTTGTGCGTTTATTGTTTAGGCCCTAAGCATCTTCAAGAGTCATGCAGCGTTTGTCACGCTTTTTCCTCCCGTGTCCTCCAAGAGAGGAAAAATAAATTGATTTTAAAAGGGCTTATCACCCCTTCCTTTGAGGAGGCTTTATCTTCTTCCTCTTCACCTTCAAAGAAAAAGAAATCGTCGGCTCCGACCAGCCCGTCGGAACCGGCTACAAAGAAATCTCGGCAGGCTTCTCCGTCGGCTCCACGGACTTCGGAGCTGAGGGCGGAACGGTCTTCCTCGATGCCTCCAGTCTCGACTCCTCTGGCTTTGGAGTCGACGGCTAGAGCTTCGAGAGGCTGGTCACCTTCATCGGCTCCACTGTCTTCGGAGCCGATGAGAGTTGCCCGCTCAGACTCTTCCTTCGGCGAAGTCCACTTCGGCTCCGAGGGAAATTGCAATGGTTGTGGAGTCTCCCTTGGCACCGATATTTATCGAGACTATTCGGAGCTGGTCCCCCAGTCCTTCAGAACCGGCGGAGAAGTCGACTCGAGCTCGTTCGATCTCTTCTCGGTCTTCGAGAATGTCGGATTCGGACATAGACAGGGTACTTCAAAGGCTGTTTCAGTCTCCGGTCTTTCAAAAGTTGGTTTCGGCTCCAGCCCAGTCGGCTCCGGAGCCGGTTGCCCACCCTGTTGTCTTGGTTCCTCCTCCAACAGCCTCGGCACCGTTGGAGTCGGCGCTGGTGGAGCCGGTGGAGCCGGTGGAGGTTTTCGGGTCGGTTCCGACCCTTACTCCAACCCCGCCCTTCGGGTCGGAGTTCGGTACACGGACCTCCTCTGTCAGCCCCGGGGGTGATGCTTCGGGACCGATGTTTTCGGTTCCGAGCCTCCCTCAGTGCATTGGCTGCGGGAGTGCCGTCTACTGTTGTGGCCTTGGGGGTTGGACCTTCCCAGGACTCTGGGGGTCCCGCCTTCAGGGCCATGAGGAGTGCTTTGGCAAAATCTTCTTTGGCTACCTCCACCGTCTCACCGTCACCTTCCCTTGGCACGGAGACTGGTTCCTTTGTATTCCCCCTGTCTCAAGACAGCAGAGCCCTGGGGCCTGAGGCCACCCCCATCGGGGATTCCCTCCTTCCTGAAGGTCCCTCCGAAGCATCTTCGGAGGAATCTCTGAGGAAGAGACAGTGCAAGAGGAAGCACGTCGACTCCCCTGACGAGTCTCTCACCTCGGACACCGACCTCGATGATGCGGAGGGGTCCCCCAAGTTGTCCTCGGATGATGTCTCCTTTGCGGACATTTTGGAGATCCTGAAGCAACGAGGCGACTGGCAGTCCAAACCCCCATCCGCTGAGGAGTCGGTATTCCTCAAGGCCTTCGGGGCTCAGCCCTCCGCCTCCTGGGTGTCTCCGCCCTTCGATGAGCTCCTGGATTTGATCTCTCGAAGGGCGTGGGAACACCCGAATTCTGTGGAACCGGTGCCAGCTCGCCCCAATAAATTTCTCTCAGCACCCCCTGAAAAGGATTTTCTTTCCAAAGGTGTGGCTGTAGATGCCCTGGTGGTAGCATCTGCTACCCAACAAGATGTGGCAGAGGCTTCAACGTCTGTTCATCCTCCTAATAAAGAGTCTAGGAGCATGGATCGCAGAAGCGCCTTACTTCAGCAGCCTTTACTTTAAGGTCTCTGAATTATTTGACGCACTTCACCAGACTTCAGAGGGATCTGGTCAAGGAACTTTCAGATACCCTCTCTGGTAACTTACCTGAGCAGTTGACTGGAGACCAGGCCACAAGGTTTAGATGCTTAAAACCAAGGTATTTATTCCACCACGATAAACGTACAATGGACCACATCCACCAACAGGAAAACAAACATAAACGCTGTTTCTCCAAATGCGTTTTCGTTTCATTCACAAAAACTTCATCAGATGCCATCTGTTGGAGAATTCATCAATCATTTATACACATATTAATTAACCAATTAACATATTTTCCCTCCAATTTCATCCTTTTTTAAAAAACCTAAAAAATTTTTTATTTATTATTAAATCATTTCTTCCAACCTTTTGCTACTAAAATAGTTTTGTTAATTTTATAACCTGTGTTTAAAAAATAAATAAATCCAAAACAAGGAACCAAGTTAATTCATTAAAATCATACATTATTCTATTATATATAACTAACCTAGTAAGACATTTCTTTTGCAAATATGCCCTCTAATGGTCATTTGTCAATATTGCAATAGATGATGATGAATACATTAAAATGTTAAAAAATACTAATTCATGTATTAAAACCTGAGTTACTCAAGACCATGAATAAATAAATAAATAAGTACATGTTCAATTATAAGTATAGCTTGAATGTGCCTAACCCTATAAATAATTATTAAAATCTAGTGTATAATTGTTGTAGTTCCATTCCATGGGAATTTGTTTCATAAAAACCTTTTCAGGAAACCTTTTACAATTTAGCTGCCCTTAACTTTAAAATAGGTAATATACTTGTGTATTCATTCATGGGCCAGATTTGTTTTCACAGTAATTGAACACACAGAAAAAGACATAAGGGGTGGGCTATGGGAGGAAAAGATAGGGAGCTCTGGTGGCAGATTACACTGGAAGCCTATAACCCACCTGGTCTGAATGAATACACAAGTATATTACCTATTTTTAAGTTAATTGGTTAATTAATATGTGTATAAATGATTGATGAATTCTCCAACAGTTGGCATCTGATGAAGTTTTTGTGGATGAAACGAAAACGCATTTGGAGAAACAGCGTTTATGTTTGTTTTCCTGTTGGTGGATGTGGTCCATTGTACGTTTATCGTGGTGGAATAAATACCTTGGTTTTAAGCATCTAAACCTTGTGGCCTGGTCTCCAGTCTACTGATTTGATTATTGGTTTTTTTCACCTCGTTTTTGTGTTTATTACCTGAGCAGTTGGCCCAGATGGTTAACTCTCAGCTGGCTACCCTATCATCGTTATCGAACTCGTCCATGAGGCTCATTTCATATGCAGCCGAGGGGGCGAGCAGAGCGGCGGGAACAGGCGTTGCTCTACGGAGACAAGCCTGGTTCCGCCTGTGTCATTTTGCGGAGGCCTTTAAGTCTTCCTTTGCCGACGCTCCCTTTGATGGGTCCTCTCTGTTTGGACCCAAGGTAAAGGACACCTTGACTCGCTGTGAACAAGAGGGTAAGACTTTAACTGCCGTAGGGGCACGGTTTTCCACTCCCTTCAGGCCTTATCCCAAGGCTAGAAGAGGGGGGAAAATGTGGTTCCGTAAATCTCAAAAGCCTTACTCTTCACAGCAGAGCGATCCCCCTTCTAGAGGCAGAGGAGGGGGAAATTTTTCATGAAGATGCCGTCCCAGAGGCGGCGGAGGCCCCCACAACACTGGAGACCGCGAGTTCTTTCGTGGCTCCTTAACCTTCCAGCATCCCTGAAGGAGTGCCTGACTGTGCAGCTCCGGAGCCAGTCGGGGGTCATTTTTCGAAGCACCTAAAGGCCTGGGAGAGTATCACTCAGGACCGATGGGTGCTCCGAATCATCGCCGGAGGTTACACCATCCCCTTTTCTCAACCCCCACCTCCATCCCAGAAAATCCCGGACCCGCCACCCAGTCAACGGGATCTTGCAGCCAACGAAATATCAAAGCTGCTTCAAAAAGGAGCCATCCAACCTGTCCCCGCAGGCCAGACCGGATTAGGGACTTACTCAAGATTCTTTTTGGTGCCAAAAAAGACCGGGGACTTGAGGCCCATTTTGGATCTCAGCAAACTAAATCGTTCAGTGAAAAAGTCCAAGTTCCGGATGGTCACCTTACAATCCATTCTCCCGCTGCTGGAGAAAGGTGTTTGGATGTGCTCCATAGATCTCAAGGACGCCTATTATCACATCCTGATAGATCAGGAGTCCAGGAGACACTTGCGCTTCAGCCTGGGAGACAGTCATTTCCAGTTCCGTGCACTGCCCTTTGGTCTCACCACAGCCCCCAGGGTGTTCACCAAATGTTTGGCGGTGGTGACTGCTCACCTGAGAAGTCTAGGATTCCAGGTGTTTCCATACCTAGACGACTGGCTCCTAACTGCCACCTCCAGGTGTCTACTCTTGCAGAACCTAGCAGCCACTATATCTCTAGGTAACTCCCTAGGAATCACCTTCAATTGGACAAAGTCCGTGTTGCTGCCATCTCAGCGCATCCGGTTTATCGGAGCAGAGATAGACTCAAAGCAAATGTGAGTCTATCTTCCTGCAGAGAGGATAGAAACACTACAGTCTCAAGTTCGAGCTTTGCTCCTCAGACGTCGAGCCCCAGCGAGGATGGTCCTACAACTGTTAGGGTCCATGTCGGCCACAGTTCTCCTAGTCCCCTTAGCAAGGTTACATATGAGGATTCTCCAGTGGCTCCTGTCAGTCCAGTGGTCTTATCAGGATCTCCAACTCAGTCACCACATTCTGATCACAGAGACGTGCAAACAGGACCTTCGTTGGTGGCTTCTTTCCTCCAACCTGGATCAGGGGCGACCCTTCGTTCCACCACCCCCAGTGGCCACACTGACTACGGACGCCTCCCAGATGGGGTGGGGGGGGCATTACCTGGGCAGGTCAGTCCAAGGCCAGTGGCACTCCGACGAGAGTCTCCTCCACATCAACATACTGGAAATGAGGGCGGTGCTTCTATCGCTGCAAGCACTACACAGTTACCTCCACCAGGACACGATTGCCATCCAGTCCGACAACATGTCGGTAGTCTGGCACCTGAACAAGCAAGGAGGGACCAGATCCTACCCTCTTTGCAGAGAGGCCATGAAGGTATGGGATTGGGCGATTGCAACCAAACGTTTTCTGGTAGCAACACAAATTCCAGGGAAATCAAATGTGATAGCCGACAAGCTGAGCAGAACTATTCTCTCCTCTCACGAGTGGTCTCTGAACGACAGAGTAGCAACTCAGATTTTCAGGAGATGGGGAACTCCTTGCTGCGACCTTTTCACAACCCCCCTCAACACGAAATGCCAACAGTTCTTCTCTCTCATCCCAGTTCCGGGGGAGATTCCCAAGGACGCCCTAGTCCAAGCTTGGCCCACCGGTCTGCTATACGCCTTTCCTCCGGTTCCCCTTCTTCCCAAGGTGATCCAGAAGGCGATTTGCTTGGAGAGCAAAATGATCCTAGTTGCCCCATACTGGCCTCGTCAAGTCTGGTTTCCCTTTCTTTGCAAATATGCGCTGGATGGTCCATGGTTCCTGGACCAAGTTCCGGATCTCTTGACCCATCAGTCGGGACAGCTACATCAGTCCCTCCACTCGTTGAAGTTAACAGCTTGGCTCCTCCTCTTCCGACCATAGTCAGGAACCATGCTTTGGACCCGGAAGTCATACATATCTTATCCTCGGCCCACAAGACTTCTACTAAGAAAATGTATAACAGCAAATGGAAGAGATTTGCTATTTGGGCCCAACTCGGCTTAGACCCCATGACAGCCCCGGTGTCAGAGGTTCTGAAGTTTTTAGCTTCTCTGTTCAACCAAGGTTGTTCGGTCTCTACCATCGAAGTTCAATTGGCGGCTATTTCCAATTTTCATGAGAGCATAGAACCACCTTTGATGAGCAACAAGTTGTGTAAAGCCTTCATGAAAGGTGCTGGGCTGCTACGGCCCCCAATATCTCATCCCGCTCCACCGTGGGACCTTAATGTGGTGTTAGGTGCTTTAACCTCTTCCCCCTTTGAACCGGCAGCAACTTGTGACTTAAAATTTCTTTCTTGGAAGACTGCTTTATTAGTTGCAATTACATCAGCCAGGCGAGTTTCAGAACTTCAAGCCCTATGTATCAAACCACCATATCTGGTTTTTCACAAGGATAGAGTATCCCTCAGACCGAACCCATCCTTTGTTCCTAAGGTTTGTTCTACTTTTTGTCTGCGGCAATCACTGGAACTTCCAGTTTTCTTCCCGAAGTATTCAAACAGAGCGGAGTATATCTTTCACACCTTAGATGTCCACAGACAATTACGCTTCTATTTGGATAGGACACATCAAACATGAAAAGCAGATCAATTGTTTGTGTCCTTTTCGGATAATAAATTGGGCAAAGCCGTCACGAAAGTCACTATTTCCAAGTGGATCAGAGACTGTATCAGTCATACTTACTTCATTTCTAACAAAGAGCTTATAGCTACAGTGAAAGCTCATTCTACCAGGGCTATGGCTACTTCGGCAGCCTTTCATTCCAAGCTTGCTATTAGTGACATTTGTGCGGCGGCTACGTGGTCTTCTCCTCACACCTTTATTTCTCATTACAAATTGGACGTGGCATCTCGGGGGCGAGCTTCCTTCGGTTCCACAGTTCTCAGGAGTGTTTTCCAGTGAGCCACCCAGGAATCAGGTGCTAGGGACGCTGTCCCATCAGTACAGAATGTAGGCAAGATAGGATCACATTACATCTTTTAGTTATGTACTTACCATAACTTCAGATGTATGGGATCCATCTCGCTTACATTCCTAATAACCCACCCTCCTTCCCCCTGCCTTGGGGATCAGAAGAGACCGGACGGTCCGAGTTCAATTGTTTCCTCTCTTGAAACACCTGGCAGTATTATATCAACAGTCTATGTGTGTGTGCATGTGTGCGGACAAACAAGATCTGGGGAAGCAGTGGTGGTGCATCCTGGGATGTGGGATAGCTCAGCCAATAAGAGACTTCGTTCTATAGTATAGCGTGCTGAGTTGGAGCCGAGGATCGGCTCCGAACCCATCAGTACAGAATATAGGCGAGATGGATCCCATACATCTGAAGTTATGGTAAGTACATAACTAAAAGATGTTATGTGATCCTATCTCGCCTACATTCTGACTGATGGGTTCGGAGCCAATCCCTCGGCTCCGACTCGGCACGCTTATGCCAAAGAGCGAAGTCTCTTATTGGCTGAGCTTACTATATCCCAGGATGCACCACTACCGTCCAAAAAAATCCCGGACCCACCACCCAGTCAAAGGGAAATTGCAGCCGCAGAAGCTTCAAAGCTGCTAGAAAAAGGAGTCATCCAACCGGTCCCCACAGACCAGATCGGATCCGGAAATTACTCAAGGTTCTTTTTAGTGCCAAAAAAGACAGGGGACCTGAGACCCATATTGGATCTCAGCAAACTAAACCAGTCCGTCATGAAGTCCAAATTCCGAATGGTCACTTTACAATCCATTCTCCCATTGTTGGAGAAGGATGTTTGGATGTGCTCCATAGATCTCAAGGACGCCTATTATCACATACCGATACATCAGGCGTCCAGGAGGTATCTGCGCTTCAGCCTGGGAGACAGTCCTTTCCAATTTTGTGCACTGCCCTTTGGTCTCACCACAGCCCCCAGGGTGTTCACCAAGTGTTTGGCAGTAGTGACTGCTCACCTGAGGAGTCTCGGATTCCAAGTGTTTCCCTATCTGGACGACTGGCTCCTGACTGCCACCACCAGGCATCTACTACTAGACAACCTACAAGCCACCATCTCCCTGGGTGCTTCCCTGGGAATTACATTCAATTGGTCAAAGTCTGTCTTGCTGCCCTCTCAGCGCATAAGATTCATAGGAGCAGAGATAGACTCAAAATTGATGCGCATCTTCCTTCCTACCGAAAGGATTCAAACATTACAAGGTCAAGTCCGAGCCCTGCTTCCAAGATCCAAAGCCCCAGCCAGGTTGGTCCTGCAACTTTTAGGTTCAATGTCTGCCACGGTTCTCCTAGTTCCGCTGGCAAGATTGCACATGAGGATTCTTCAGTGGCTGTTATCGACACAATGGTCTTTTCAGGATCTCCCCCTCAATCATCTCATACTGATTACAGAAACGTGCAAACGGGACCTCCGCTGGTGGCTTCAGCCATCCAATCTGAATCAGGGAAGACCTTTTGTTATACCCCCTCCGGTGGCCACCTTGACAACGGATGCCTCCCAGACGGGGTGGGGGGGCATTGTCTGGGCAGGTTAGTTCAGGATTCTTGGCTTCCAGACAAAACTTTTCTCCATATCAATGTATTGGAAATGAGGGCTGTACTTCTGTCCCTACAAGCCCTCCACAAGTTTCTCCCTCAAGGCATTATCGCTATCCACACAGACAACATGTCGGTGGTCTGGTATCTAAACAAACAAGGAGGGACCAGATCTTAGCCCCTTTGCAGAGAGGCCATGAGGGTGTGGGAATGGGCAGTAGCTACCAACCGCTTCCTGGTAGCGACCCACATTCCAGGAAAATCCAATGTATTGGCAGACAGATTAAGCAGGACGATTCTCTCTCCTCACGAGTGGTCCCTGAACGAAACAGTAGCAGCTCAGGTTTTCAAAAGATGGGGGACCCCGTGCTGCGACCTGTTTGCAACACCACAAAACACAAAGTGCAAAAGGTTCTTTTCCTTGACTCTGCGTCAGGGGGAGGCAGCTACGGATGCTCTAGTCCAACCTTGGCCAACAGGACTACTTTATGCTTTTCCTCCGGTTCCACTCCTCCCCAAAGTCATCCAGAAAGCTTCCCAATTGGGGTCCACAATGATTCTAATTGCTCCGTACTGGCCTCATCAGGTATGGTTCCCCTACCTAAAGAAATATGCTCTGGACGGTCCTTGGTTTTTGGATCTAACTCCGGACCTGCTGATTCATCAGTCGGGATGACAGCACCAGTCCCTTCACACTTTGAAATTAACAGCTTGGCTCCTCCACTTCCGACCTTAGTCAGAAATCACACCTTAGACCCGGAAGTTATTCACATTTTATCTTCAGCCCACAAACCCACCACTAAGAAATTGTATCTCAGTAAGTGGAAGAGGTTTGCTATCTGGGCTCAACTCAGAGGCTTAGACCCTATTACTGCCCCGATACCAGAGGTCTTGAAATTTCTAACATCCTTGTTTAATCAAGGATCTTCAGTCTCTACTATTAAAGTCCAACTAGCAGCTATCTCCAAATTTCACGAATCCATAGACCCACCGTTGATGAGCAGCAGATTATGTAAAACTTTCATGAAAGGTGCTGTGCTTTTAAGACCCCCAGTTTTTCATCCTGCCTCCGTGGGATCTTGATTTGGTACTTCGTGCCTTAACATCTTCCCCTTTTGAACCGGCTGCTACATGTGAGTTGAAATATCTGTCTTGGAAAACTGCCTTCTTAGTTGCGATTACCTCTGCAAGAAGAGTTTCAGAACTTCAAGCCCTATCTATCAAACCACCGTACTTGATTTTTCACAAGGATAGAGTATCACTTAGGCCTAATCCATCTTTTGTTCCAAAAGTTTGTTCTAGTCTCTGTCTCCAACAATCTCTAGAGCTACTAGTTTTCTTTCCAAAATTTTCAAATGAAGCGGAATACACCTTGCATAAATTGGATGTTCACAGGCAATTGCACTTCTATCTAGACAGGACTCAACAAATTCGAAAAACAGACCAATTGTTTGTGTCCTTTTCAGATAATAAATTGGGTAAAACCATCACTAAAGCTACTATTTCCAAATGGATTAGAGAATGTATAACTCAGGCTTATTCCTCTTCAAATAAGCAACTTACAACATCTATCAAAGCTCACTCTACCAGAGCTATGGCTACCTCTATTGCGTTTCATTCCAAGCTCGCTATTTCTGAGATTTGTGCTGCGGCTACTTGGTCCAACCCGCACACTTTCATTTCTCACTATAAATTGGATGTGGCATCTAAAGGGCGAGCGTCATTTGGTTCCACGGTACTCAGGAGTGTTTTCCAGTGAGCCACCCAGGATTCAGGTGCTAGGGACGCTGTCCCATCAGTCAGAATGTAGGCGAGATAGGATCACATAACATCTTTTAGTTATGTACTCACCATAACTTCAGATGTTTGGGATCCATCTCGCCTACATTCCTAATACCCACCCTCCTTCCCCCTGCCTTGGAGATCAGAAGAGATGGAACGGTTTGAGTTCTACTATTTTTATCTTGTATCATCTGTCGATGTTATATAAGCAGTGCGTGCGTGTGTGCATGTATGCGGACAAACTAGATCTGGGGGATTGGTAGTGGTGCATCCTGGGATATAGTAAGCTCAGCCAATAAGAGACTTCGCTCTTTGGCATAAGCGTGCCGAGTCGGGGCCGAGGATCGGCTCCGAACCCATCAGTCAGAATGTAGGCGAGATGGATCCCAAACATCTGAAGTTATGGTGAGTACATAACTAAAAGTTATCTGAGGGTTTTAAATGCTTCCACTATGACTCACCCAGTTAAAACTTTTAGGAACTAACTAGCCGAGCAAAACTGATTAGCAATTTAACTTAAAGAATAACTTAAATGTCAACAGTTTCTAGCGGAGGGCATCTCCCTTCAGTGCCTATGTGAAGGACAAGTCTCCCCGACACCTTGAATATACTGTACTAACTCCACAGTTGCACCAACACAGAGAAAGAGGAAATCTGTGAAAACAAGTAAATCATTACCAGTGCACACTGAAAAACTTCACTGCCATTAATTTCTTATGGAAATAAATGATGGTGATCATAGGACCTTGTCTAGTTTGCACTTAGGTGTAGGGAGGTGATTTCACAAGCACTGTGTTTTGCAATGCTGATTTCTCCTAGTGACTAAAGGACTTTAAAGGAGAAGCACACCCCAAAACTGAACACATATGTTTTTCAGCATATCTTGACATTTTTTGCATTAATAATGTATCAAAGTAAGTGGTTATTATTATTTTCTAATTTGTTTCCTCTTGAAATGGCTTGAATAGAGGCTGCCATGAGTAGCAAGATTTTGTTTTACCATCAATGCTGTCAACTTCCTAATGCCAGTTTAGAGGGACAGAAAGAAATCGCTGTAATGAGGGAATTATTTACTGTGGGTTTTCTTTCTCATCAGTTTACAACAGTACTTTGACTGCCTACTTTTCACTGTCAGCATCAGTTTGCATTTTTAATTACTTTGATTCCTTTGATTTTCATTAGTGGCCACCTCTGTGACACCATTTTAAGGAATGTTTGAATGACAGGGCTGAAATGTAGCTCAGTTAATTGTTCTTTTTAAAGTAACAACTGTAGTTCAGTACTGAAGCTTGAGAAATCTAACCCCTGTGATTAATATGTGTTATATGGGCTAAGATGGCTTCTGTTGCACTCACAATTTTAAATACCATGGCTAGAATTAGACCCCCGGATTCTCGAATGGAGATTTTCCCTGTAGGTACAGTGTAATAGCTCCTGCATGGAAAATGGCCACCTCGTGATCCAGGTACATGCGATTTTCAAGTGCACGAGCGGACCTACACTATTCCTGCATGGAAAGCCGTGTGGGATGCTAATGAACTCATTTGCTGATGAAAACCATGCAAATGAGCCCAATTAGTGATCCAGCAAAGTGGCATGTTCCATGCTGGAACAGTGTAGCTTGCAGAAGTGTATTCAATTACTAACCGAATACATTTCTGCAGTCTACACAACGGAGCCATGTCAGGGCTCCAGAAAGCATGTATTAATTAGGTTTTGCATCCCAATGGCCAAATATATGGCCATTGGCATGCAAAACCACTTGAAAATAATAAAATATAAACTTAATTTTATGTTGGCCCAACTTGGCCATTGAGGGCAGGGGATGTGGTACACTAGTGGGAGGGGGAGAAGTAGAAATGGGGGGGGGACTGCAGTAGAACTACTTTCTGCATTTTGCCATTATAGTCAAAGGCATGCAGAAAGTAAACATAGGCAGGGAGCAGTGGTTGCTAAGGGGGAAGGGTCGGGAATAGTGCAGTAACTAGGGCTTAAGGCAGTGGGGTATGCTAATGAGGGGACTTATACTGAATCACAAGTTGAACAGGAAAATTTTTAAGTTTCAGACTGCACCTAACCGTGTAGGTGCTCTAACACCATTGTGTAGCCAGGAGGAGCAAGGAACATGAAAAGGGGGTGTGTCATGCTTGCTGAAAACATTGGAACCCTGCTGGCTGGTGTCTGCTTAGCTAAGCACAGCTAGGAGAGGGGTTGTATCTGTACTCATACTCCATGAACTGAAGAGAGTGTGCACATGCAGGGGAGGGACATATCTTGCTGTTTACACTACCAACAGGCTGAAAGAGGAAGGGTAGAAGGAAAAGGCAAAGGACATAGCAGAACAAGGGAAACACTGTACAAATCAGCAATATGGGAGTTTGCAGCCCACAACTGGCCAGTGAAAGCACTCAAATAATACAGCTGACAGGTGGCTGCAGAGTTGAAGATGGGAGGACATGTAAAATAGATTTAAAGGGCAACAGCACAAAATAAAGGTGAACTAATGTAGAAATCACTACTATGGGAGCCTTGCAACTCAGAATGGGCCCTGCAAATATAATACAGCTGGCAGGTAGCCGCAAAGCTGTAAATGGGAGGAGATGTAAGTAAAAATTAATTACAAAAAGGGCAACAACAAAATAAAGGCAATCATCCACAAATCGCCAGTAATGTTTCTAACACTCACAGTGGCTAAATCCAAGCCATGAGCAAGTAAGCTGGCAGCTGGAATGAATCAGAAACAGCCAATCTGACAGGCAGCAGTAGCATCACACCACTATAAAGTATGGAAACACCCCTCAGTCTGCGTTTTCCGACAAACTCTGCACCGTTGGAGTAAACCTGGGAATTTAAACCGACAAAATGCTAGGGGATGCCATTGCTCAGATACATCACTATGTGCTGGAGGCTGACGGTGGTGAGGAGGATAATGCTGCCAACCACCACAGACCCAGGAATAGGAGGAGAGAGTTCAGACCCAGGGTGACCTGTCAGGGGCTACATGACCTGGAGATTGTAGAGCATTACAGGGTGGACAGGGACATATGTCAGCAAATTGTGGAGCTGTACCAGCCTCGCCTCACTTCCAGAACAAAGAGAGGGGAACCCATCCCAGTGGATACTAAGGTATGTGTAGCCTTAAGAATACTAGCTATAGGTACTTTCCAAAGACTTACTGTGGATATCATGGAGGTGTCACAGGCATCTGCATCCAGAGTACTCCATCAGTTTCTGGATGCCATGCTACCACATGTCCATGAACACATCTACATCCCCAAAACCCATGAGGAATTGAACAGCAATATACAGCTCTTCCACCACGTAGCTGAATACCCGCAGATACTGGGTGCCATAGACTGCACGTGCATCCACATCAAAGCACTACCCAGTGAGCAGGGTAGGGTCTACATCAACCGCAAGGGCTTCCCCTCCATCAACTGCCAGATTGTGTGCGATGCCCAAGGCATTATCATGCAAGTGTGTGCTGGCAGCCCTGAAAGCTATCACTACTCCCACATCTGGCATTCCTTACAGCTCTATCAGGGGTTTGCCAGGGGGGACATCCCAACTGGCCATCTAGTGGGGGATGCTGGCTATGTACTGGAGCCGTGGCTGATGACACCCATCAGAAATGCACACTTCCCCAAACAAGAATGCCATAATGTGTCCGTGGCTGATGACACCCATCAGAAATGCACACACCCCTAAACAAGAATGCCATAATGTGTATCATGGTTGGTTAATGCACTGTACAATAGTGGAGAGGGGCCCGGGTTCGAGACCTGGCAGAAGTCATTATTTTGGGGTGTGAGGTTGGCATAATGGTTAAAGGTGTTTACCTTGCAGACACAAGGTGCAGGGTTTGATTCTTACATGGGGTAATTGGCTAGGCTTCAAAATGGCCCACAAGGGCAGTTAGCCTTGTACTAATTTATGAATCTATGAGGCACATGCACAAACCAGGATCATTATAGAGCATGTGTTTGGGATGCTCAAGTCATGGTTCCACTGCCTTGACATATGTGGTGGAGCCTTGCAGTAATCCCCAGCTACATGTGGACAAATGTTCATAATATGTGCCATGCTACACAATATGATCCTGCAGAAACAGCTGCAGCAGGAACAACACAGGGAGGCCCCCACCATTGGCAAGGCCACCACAGGCACAGAGGGACTTGGAGGAGGAACTTCCTGAGCCTGCCCCTAGAGGCAGACAGAGGCGTGCTCAGTATGCCTATGCCTTGGCAAAGAGGCAATGCATAGCACACACACACTGACACTGTAGGGACCCAGGGACTGATACCCCTCTCCGACTCACACATACAGCAAAAGGGATGCCAAACATGACACTACCTGTACTTTACCATGTATAGGGAGTGTACTGTGTGCGTCCCTCATAGTCATCCCTCCAGCACCATCCTCAATACTGCCCCAGGCACAAGGTAAGTCACCCTTACTATCAATTACTGAATGGAGTAGTATGTTCTGATAGTTATATCTATGCTATGAATGCAAGCATGCAAGGGAACTGGGTGGCCAAATGGGACAGCAGCAGATAGCTGACAGCTATATGGGACAGCATGAAATCCATAACAAATACTGTTGTCCCAATACTAGGCAGTAGTACTTAAGGTGACAACTCCCACTGCAGTACACGTGGTGGCTTGACTAACTGTGGGTGTCCACAGGTCACACACATGGATGTCAGTGAGCATTCCCATACCCACCTCCCAGCCTCACCCAGCAGGACAGGTGTAGATGACTGGAAAGAAAGGTTGGGCAAAGCTCCACAAATGCTGGCAATGGTGAACAATCCCCCCTAAAGATCTACACAGATATACTACAACAGGTCTGGCACTTGCAGCATAGTTCTGAAGAGTGAGAAGTCTGGAACTGAAATGTATGCCATTACAATCTAACTTGTGTACTTTACTGATATGCCTCCATTCTGCAAGATGGGGCACAATACAATACTAAATGGAAGCAAACAGAGTATAAATGAAATACCAGTGCAGTCAGTACAAATGTGTAAAGTTGTTAAGTGTGCCCCCCCCAACCCTATGTATAAATGGCAGTAACATGTAAGTTTCCAGAGTAATATCACTGGAGCACAGATTGCCTGAGCTGTCCCAATCAACATGATAATTGGTGTATGTCCACTATATGCAGAGGTCAGTGTGCCAATTTTTTGTGAGTGTTTAATATTGTCTGGAAGTGGACAGCATGTAGGCCTGGATGTTGTGTTCCAGTGGCCTAGGTACAGTACTGTGATTGACAGGGCCGTGTTCCAACAGTGCCATCCAATCTGCTTCTCAGCTACACCTGTGTTACTAGTTGTACACACTCATTGTCCAGATGTCAATATGTGTCACTGTCAGAAAGGTGGACAGGCTATGAACTGGGGTCCATACAGAGAAACAGTACACAGGTGGAAGTACTCTACGCAGTGTCTAGAAAGTAACTCTGAACTGTACACACCTTTGGAATTAAATATAGAGGTTAGCATCACGTTAGTTGTCCCTCTATTATGGAATACTGGTTGTCTGCCCAATCACTGGCAGCCCACAAAAGCCATAGATATAAAGTAATGGCACACTGATGATGTCCACATACAAGGCAGGAGAAGGAGAAGGTCCCACTTATATCTCTGAGTCAGGTTCTATAAGCTTCCATATCACACATGCACTCAGTCCACCTCCCCCCCCCCCAACAGCCACAGGTATTTCATCAGTCATATCCTTGCTGTTGGGAATGATGTCAGAATCAGCACATGTCTTTTATGGAATACACACAGGATGCGGCATGCTGAAATGGTGTCCCATGCAGGTGTGTCCCTAGCCGTAAGCAGCACCCTGCACACATCCAGACTGGTGCATCACTATGAACTAGAAAGATTGCCAGGAACACCTCACCCACTTCCCCATGTCACCCCAGGGGAATACACTGGCTTGCAGCCTGGTAACATATGAGTGACAAAATGCAGTGGCCTGCATCACTCTCATGTGGCCTACAGGCTTCTGGCAAATGCCTATGGCTCACCGATAGTGCCATCATACAGAATGTCATAGGGTCTTAACTAACAACATAACACATTTAGCAGAAAACAAATGCAAGGACATGCTGACAAATGCCAGTCACATGCCTCTCCATGTCCTAGTGCAAGAATTGTGGACCAAGACATAAATACTGCTGTGATAAAGGTCAAACTATAGAAATACTTCTGAGATATTTATTCCATACTGTTGGGAAGAGGATATAATTACAAAGGGGGGGCATAAAAGCATGGATATCATGGAGTGTTGTGAAGTCTGAAACTCAAATGTCTGCTCATACTTCCCCCTGACTGCAAACCCATGAATGCATAACCACCAACCTGCTTGTAAACCACAATGGGAAGGGAAATTGACCAGATATGAGTCCTGCCTTTGGATAACCTGGCCAAATCTGTACAGCTGAGAGGTATGCCCACAGCAGGATATGGCCATTCAGTTAAGTTGAGAAATTCACAAGAAGGGAATCCCCAGCCAGCATAGCACCAAGGTGCTGGACCATTTACACAGACCTATCACTCAGTTGTCTGTAGCCACCCCTCCACAATGTCAGGATTGTGCCATAATATCTACAATATTGATCTCTGCTGCATTGCTGTTGTATTTCCCTGGTAACTGTGAGCAAACAATGATATCTGTCAGCAGTTGATGACACAATATGTTACACTGTAAAACAGTACATATGTCCAAAAATTTATGCTAAAACAGAACATGTTACACAAGCAACACAGACAGTAATAGGAAACTTAGTTACACACAGTATTTCCCCATGTTTGGACCAATTGTATCTCCATATTGGCAACCTATCTACAGATGTCCTGCTAAAATAGCTTGCTAGGTGTAGCTGTAGCACACAAAACCCTGGACTGGAGTACAAATCTCCCTGGAATGGGTTCCCACAAACAATATAAAAGGTCATACTGGGCATGCTCCCACACTTAGAGAATAAAGCTCATGTCTGACACCACAGTGGACCGTAGATATCTGTTATCTGCAGATGTCTGTGCACACACACCAAAATGTAAACTGTTTCGTCTTCACACACACACACACACACACACACACACACACACACACACACACACACACACACACACACACAAACATTCATAGATAGGTACTAGGCTATCGGCCCAAGGGCCTAAGTAAACCTAACCAACAAGGTTCCCTGGCTTATGCCACCCAAGAAAGTTATTTTCCTGTGCCCCTGTCGAGCAAAGCCACAGAAGTGATCCCCGGGGTATATTTCCTATTTCCCATCCACTCATCAAGATTTTTCTTGAAAGGACATTGGACAGGACAGGAAAACCCACAGCCAGCTGTAGGTAGCAGATATGTGGTAAATCTCCATATGTTTTGTGTGATACACACACATATCTAAGGCCAACATACAGTAATTCAAACATACACACACACATACACATGGGGAAGAGAGACACATACAGTGAGAGAGATAGTACCATTATGAAGCCTTTCTCACCCAATACACATCCCATAGTCCTGCTCTACAGTATCTGCTGATGTATATAATTTTAGATGTACCTTTGGACAAGCCTCAGATCTGTAAGCTCAATAGCGTGTGTGATAAATGCATAACTTACTAAAGCAAATAAGTAGGGTAGGGGTTTCAAAGTTCTGGCAACTGTGTATGTGTGTGTGTGTGTGTGTGTGTGAAGGAATTACTGTTTTACTCCATCCCCACCCAGTGCACATCCTATTACCCAATATCAGAACATGTGCTGCAGTCAGCCACTGTACAAATTCCTTTTGTTAGCCCTCAGCCCTATAGGCTGTGTTGTGCTTGTGATGACTATGTAACAGTAGACTACCAATACCTATTTATGTGGCAATCTTAATCACAGTCCTGTCAAATGTAAAGGTCTGTCTGTTTGTGTGTGTGTTTGTAGGTGAATGATTTTGAGGCCATTCCCACTCACTCCATTTCACATTGCCCTTCTTTATCACTGCTGCTGATGTCACTCACCTTTAAAGATACCTTTGGACAGCTCTCAAATATGTAAGCTTTGTGGCCTGTCTGATAAATGCATCATACTATACTACAGTAAACCAGATTGGCAGGAGTTCTAATTGCAGTCCTAGCAAATGTAAAAGTGTGTTTGTTTGTGTGAGAGTGTCTGTAGTTGTGGAGACATGATTTTGAGGCCATTATCTCTTATTACAATTCCCTTTCCCTTCCTTTATCCCTGCTGATGATGTCACTCACCTATAAAGATACCTTTGGACAGCTGCTAAATATGTAAGCTTTGTGGTGCGTCTGATAAATGCATAGTACTATAGTGCAGTAAACTAGTTAGGTAGGAGTTCTAATCTCAGTCCTGGCAAATGTGAAAGTGTGTTTGTTTGTGTGAGAGTGTCTATAGTTGTAGAGACATTATTTTAAGGCCATTGGCACTTACTACACTTCCCTTTCCCCTCCTTTATCAGTGCTGCTGATGTCACTCACCTTTATAGATACCTTTGGACAACTCTTAAGTATGTAAGTGTTCTGGCATGTCTGATAAATGTGTAATGCTATAGTGCAGTAAACTAGTTAGGTAGGGGTTTGAATCTCATCTCATTCCTGTCAAGTGTATGTCTCTATGTTTTGCTACACTTTTGTGTGGTCCACCCAGCAAACTACCAAATGTCCACTGTACAGGGCCCCCTTTTGTGGTATCTGTGGACACTCTTCAGTCCTATAATCTGTTTGTCATGTGATATTACTATAGAACAATATGGAATCCAAAACAAGATATGTGGCCCTTGTAGTTCTGGAATACAGTTCCACACTCAGGAATCATAGGCAAACACACTCATCTATTCATTAATCCCTATGTCACTAAGTGGTCTGCAAACTGGCTCATAGATGCAACTTACAGTGTGAAAGCAGTGGACTCCATGTCGGACTGCAAAACAGTCATGAGTGGTGTGGTTCTTGTCCTGTGTCCAGTCTTGTGTGTTGTGTGTGGCTCTGATATCCAGCCCAGCAGGAATGAACTGTGGTTTACAATGTTTGCAGACAATTGCTAATTGGGGTCTATGTTTACACCCCCCATATTATGTTAATATCCTGCATAAATTTGCCACTGACACCTCCAACTGTTGTCAGGACACTGGCCTTAGTCTCAGTGTCAAGAAATGTGTCCCAATTCCCTGTTGAATCAATGTGTTGTCCACAAATGACCACATTGGTGGTAGTCCAATGAAGACAGATGTCCTTATAGGAGATATGTGAACACAGCTTGACAGTAACCTCTCTTCTGACCACCACATTGCCACTGTGGACAGGAAGTCCTTCCATGTGACAGATTGCATAACTAAGGGTGTGCCATCCAGGAATGAAGAGGTCAATGTCTCCCTCTACTCCCAACTCATTAGGCCAATCAGCAGGTCCAATGGCCCATTTGCCATGTAACTCAGTAGGCACCTTCAACAACTGGGTAGGTTGCAAGTGTACCTGACATATATGAACCTTGGCATGAAACAACTGTCTGATATGGAAAGAGGCCAAAACCTCCAAGTGCTCCCAGTCACATCTTGGCTGCTTACAATGCCATGTCTGCCCAGCTGTGTTACAAATGCCACAGCTAGAAAACCCCAATTTGTATGCACCACATGCAATGGATACCTGAACTGCATTACCACATTCAACAGAACATGCTTGGGGACAGGTCCATAACCCAGACACTGGCCATGTTAAGTAATAGATGTTGCATACTTGTCAATCAAAGCACCTCATTGTCCCTCTTCAAGAGAAATTCAGATGAGTGGATGGTGAAACTGTCACCCTGGGGATCACTCAAATGGCAATAGTTGATAGATGGCATGCTGACAAATGTCAGGTGCCATGATACCAGTGTACTCACATGCTCTACTCTTCTCATATCTCCATGGACATTAGCCTGGTACACACCCAGGGACACCTACACCAATGGACCTCAGTACTGACAAATGTGTCTGTGTGCATCACTGAGTATAACAGTGTTTGTGAGTTTGTAAACTTGTAGTTGAAAATACTTTGAGGACCTTCTCACCCACTACATCCCCCATTGCTATACTTAAAAAGGGCTGCTGCTGCACTGCACTGTAAAGATACCTTGTGACACTCTTCACCCTATGAGCTTGCAGTACCATAATAACACTGTTCTACCAATGAGTAGGCAGGTGTGATTTACCCTCTGAGTCCTGGCAAATGTGAGTGTGTGTGTGTGTGTGTGTGTGTGTGTGTGTGTGTGTGTGTGTGTGTGTGTGTATTGTGTTTGCAAGTGTGTGTGAGTGTGCATATTTGTAGGAGACAGCATTCTGAGGCCCCATTCTCCAACTACACTGCACATTGCCATACATTACAAGGGATGGTGATGCTGCTCACCTTAGGAGAGCCACGAAACAATCTTCACCCTACTTGCTCTGTGGCACATGCGATAAATGCATATCAGTGTAATAGCAGTAATTAGATAGGCAGGCAAAGGTTTGAATCTCATTCTTGGTAAATGTGTGATTGTGGGTTTGTCATAGCATTATCGTGGGTATGAGTGAGTACTATATCCAATGTGGGTGGGGTGCTGGGTTTAATATGTTTACACCATGGTACCTCCAGTACATGTCCCAAGGTCCACTGTATGAGGACCGCTGTCACCATCAACCATACAGGCAACTGATGATACTCTTCAGCCCAATAAGGCATGTGATGTGTGCCAGAACTCTGTAACAGTATGGACTGAATGACGAGATAGGCAGGGCTGCTAACCGCAGGTGTGGTAAATGTATGTATGACTGTATCTGTGTTGGTCATTGTGTATATTTCTGTAGCTGATATTATTTCCTGGCCATTCTCACCAAGGACATATCCCATTGTCATACTGTGCAAGGCCAGTGGATGTTGTTCACATTAGAGGAACTGTGGAGCACACTTCACTCTACTTTCTCCATGGTGTGTACAATAAATGCCAAGCACTTTAATAGCAAGAGGTAGGTAGTGGTTCTAATCTCAGTCGTGCCAAGTGTGTGTGAGATCAGTATTTTGACTGTGTGTGTTTAAGTGACAAATATGGCCATGGTTTACAGTTTTACACCATTGTACTCCCAACACATGTGCTGTCCTACATCCACATGGCTGATGCCTAACTCCCACCACATGCTGTGGCACAGACATCCCACAGTTGAGGATTGCCACCATCTCACCCAACTGTCTATCTATCACCTCAGCATAATAACGCTGGGCATCTCCAAGATCAAGGATGTTGTCACACATAGCATGAAGAGTTGCATTTGTGACCCTGAGAATATGTCCAGTGTTAGATTTGACATGTGCCTGTGCCTCCATGACAGTGCAAAACATGCGTCTGGTGACACCTGCTGTGGCACTTGTAGCAGGGGCATGATGGGCAGCAGTCCACCTATGAGCACCCCTGTCCATCCACATGTGTGGAATCTTGCCTGTTCTCTGGCTATGGAAGGTGTATACACACTATATAGTTCTCTTAGATTTACACGACAAACGTATATCATACTCATATTCACAGGTAGCATATGGATATATATACAACATCCCTGTAGCTGGCCTTGCAGTGGCACAGTCAGTAGTGTTTGACAGATACTCCAGTGTTTGTCATATGTGAGCTGTCCTTTCCTGGGATGAGTTAGGATCCTGAGCTGTGTTCTATGTCACAGCAGAGAGAGGCAGATACTATGGCCATAGGTGCTGTTTAGCAGGACATCACTACAGCAAGTCTTGCTCAGATATAAATCTTTCAAAATCATATTTCCCATTATTAGAAAACACATACTACATTCACTTATATGCTGACTTGTTTCACATATTTTTTTATTATTTCACACTGCATTGGGTTATATCAGAAGGTTGCTTCACGTCTTTTTGTTTTCTCAATGTGGAGTACTGGTAGACAGATGTTTGGAATAGGTGCCTGCATGCCCTTTGTAGGTAATGCTCTTGACCAGGTGATGACCTGTGCACCAATTGGTGTTCCCCACTTGCTAATTGCATGCAGAGCAGCTGGCTAGTTCTTCCAATATTCAGTGTCATGGCAATACACTCCTATAATTGAGTACTTAATGTGGACATTGTCCCTTTGCCTTGGCTGTGAGGGACACATCCTGGAGGTGTATGGCTACTGTGTGTTACACAGCAGGTGGGAATAACTTTTACAAGAAGACTTTTGGAGACAGGCCAACTAAATGGTGGAGAAGGTTACAGACTTAGGGGCTGAATGTGAGTATTGCTGTTATAGGGTGTGAATAATGCTAGTTTTATGAGGTTTGTGTGTACATGCTACTTTTGCATGGATTTCAGTCTGACAAAGTTATGTGTTTGCATAGCTGTGAACTGTAGGCCTATCCACATAATGGCCAGAGGTTTGCCTGTTATGTTTGGTGTATTACCCAGACAGGTGTTGTCCTTGGCAAATCAGTGGCATACTCTTGTGATTGCTGCCAGTAAATGGCAACATCCATTTGTGTTTCTGACTTCATATCGCTTAGAATACAGATGTTGCAACCAACCCTGTAACACCAGCAACTTTCTCAATGTATAACAGCAATATTTCAAATATGGCCATGTGTTTGGACCTCTGTCCTCCACTTATATGACAGGCTTTGTCCAGTTGTCTTGCAGTAAAAGGTTGATAGGTATGGTCTGTCAGTATTTAGTGCTGACATTCCTGCTGTCATCCCAGTGATGTTATGGAATAAGAAACATTAAGTGAGGTAGGTGCCATACATATGAGTGCAAAGGCTGGACAGCATGTAGAACCCTGTACAGTCAAGAGGTGGGTCTGCAGAATATTAGGATATGCCTTAGAATCAGTCTGTTAGAACATGTGAGAGATATTAGTTATTACATGGACAAACATTCTATAGCTGCTACTTGTCATACATTTCACCATGAGGACTGTAGTAGGTTACAATGTACTTTTCTGGAAAAGGTCTGTTTCCCAGTTTGATCGAACACTTAGAACCATTGTTATGTGAAGAATCAATTTACTTTGTATCATTTGATACTGTATTGCCTAGGGGGTTAACTGAGGAGTGTAATTGGAGGCTGTTTAAGAACATACATAATTGTGTCAATTGCTTCCTGTATTTAAGGCAAATATGTTTTGTAATGTTGTAATACTTCACGGCAAAACACATTAAAACATTTGTGTGTATTGATGGCTGGTTGTCTGTTCTTTTACTATCTTCAGTCATTTTAGTTGTATTGCTAAGAGGTCAGTGTATGTCTGGCGATCGTGTATGACCTATCCTGAATTTGTAGCAGTGTATTGTGTACTTATTAGTTGTATTGTGTGTATGTGTGTGTGTGTGTGTGTGTGTGTGTGTGTGTGTGTGTGTGTGTGTGTGTGGGTGAGGGGGGGCAGCAGATGTCAGTGACATGGGTCCCTTTGTATCATTACCAATGTATTTGTATGTCCATAGACTGGTCCCCCAACTTCATCTGGCATGGTCCAGAATTGTACTAAGGTGGTCTTGGCTCTGACAGAGCTGTAAGTTATTGACAACTAAATGATTACTGATTCCACAGTCTTCCTTCCCTATGATAAACCAACTGCACTGCATGCTATGGTTGAAAACATCATAAAATAGTATAGCTCAGATGGCTTAGTGGTTATATGCTTTGACTATTGCATACAGGTGCCTGGGTTCAAGGGCTGTATATTTTGTTGGAGGCCAGATGTATATTATTTCCTTTACATAGCATGCCTATATGTGCTGTCAGTAGCAAGGGATGTGAGTATACTGTATGAGACACGTATATGCATGGGTGGTTGCACATGTGATATGCACTCACACATCCATTGTACACCAGCTACACTACCATGGAGACAAATATAACATACCAGACATTTGACTATTAAAATAGTACTAATTAGTTACCTTTCCTGTAACTAGTCTAGTCCAGATACAAATTTGCTGTATCCAGGACTGTATGTTAGCTTCTGAGTGTTGCCCAAGTCTGATCCTCAATTTGTCACTTAGATATGCTAGTTCTCTCCTCTCCTCTTCTGCACTTTCAATAGCTTATTACTTTAGCACTTTACCAGACGTCTTGTAGCAAGTATTTTAGCACACAAAAGTGCTAACAGCGCTAAGCGTTCTACGAGAAAACAGCTCCAGTAATTATTATTAATGGCCACCCCTCAAGGCATGTCTACAGATCAGTTCCCTGTGCTTTCACCTATGAACCTGCTGAACATGGCCATCCTGAGGCAATGGAGCAACTGCCTCATGTACACTGACAGCCCTCACCTCTTACCTCTCTACACTCAGACTTACAAGAGATGTACTTATATATCCAAACTGGAAGCCACACACTCTCCAGCCAATACCAGAATAGTTGGTCAAGAGGAGACGATCAACACTTGCACCACACTACATGGAACACGTAGCCCTCCAGGACACACACCAGCATTGCCTTCATATAAAAACACAAACCACACACCTACCTTTGCAGAGGCTCTCAATAAAAAGCTGCACAAACAGTAGAGACCTCCAAGGCAGACATGCACTCCACCACCACCACACAACACTAATCACAAGACACATATGTCTCTTAAACAGTGTGCCAGTTAACCAAAGCACCTAAGGTTAAACAGCATAGCCAAAACACTAGGTATAGTTGACTTGATAGTGAGGAACAGTGATGTCCCACTCACTAGGTTGAAAAAGTAGAAAGCGACAGTCAGCTGCCTGTCAGGCACCAGGATCTGCCACATAACACACACAGTGAGGTCCCTCAACATCAGGTCCACATATGACTCTGTCATTGTATATGTGGGTGTGAATGACCTGACACGTATCTCCCTGGACTATATGGAAACAGACATGGAGGAGCTCTCCATCTATGCAGCCCAGACGGGTATGACCATAGCCCTGAACAGCATCCTACCATCACCCAGAATGATACCACAGTACAAGCTGAAAATGATTGATTTCAACAATTGGCTACATTTCTGGTATCATTTTAAGGGGATCCACTATCTGTGTGCCTGTTTGACAGACAGTGATCCTTTGCCAGAGATGGCCTGCATCTGTCATCCCTGAGGTTCCAGATACTGGCCAAGGCTTTTGCTACCCCTATAGTGGCTTTTTAGGCAGTGTTCCAAAGACCACATTACCACTGTAACAGCTGCAAACAAATGTAATCTGAGGATCATGGTGCTCAACACTAGAGGTCTAGATTTCAAAATGCACTCGCTCAAAGCACTCCTTAAACTGGAGAACATCAACATTTGTGCTGTAACAGAGAACTGGTTCAAGGCAGCAGGAAGCACACCTGCACTACCAGGCTATCACTCATTCCACAACTGTTTAGCCCAGAACTTGGATCAAAGCTGCAAAGGCGGTGGTGTTTCAATATTCATAATGGATGCGCACACCTACAGACTGTTAGCACAACATAATGCATCTGAGATACGTCAGGTGCAGCTAACATTGGGTAAGACAGCAATACAGATCATAGCCTACTGTAAGTCCACAAGCATGGACCAAGACTCACACTCCCCATTCCTAAGCACCCTGGGGAATATTAGGTTCCAACCCAACACTCTCATACTGGCTGACATCAACTACCCCACCATTAACTGGAAAAACTACTTAAGTACCAATACACTTGGCTAATGCTTTCTGGAATTCATTAATTCCAATGCCCTGGACATGCTCATTCTTACTCCCACTAGAGGTAGCAACATCCTTGACCTGGTCATTACTAACATGGGCGAACGTTGCTCTACACCAATAGTCAACTCCTCCCTGGCTATATATTAACACAAACTAATCACCTTGGAAATCCACATCCCTCCCACCACCCCACAAAGGTAACCACCATGAAATCTTCTCTAAAGCTATCTTTAGGCACCTACAAACAAAGGTGGCTAACTGCATGGCACCCATGCAGATGGAGACTAGTTGCATGACCGCAGAATCTTACACCAGTGCACTGTACGAACACATACACAAACGCATAGATCTCACCATAAGCACTACAACCAAGATGCTGTCCTCAGAAAAAAGGAAGGCAATCTGGTGGTCCCCTGCCATAAACAAATTCTACAACAGGAGGAGGAAATTGATGCGGAATAAGGTGAAGTCCCAAGACTGGAAATACTCCCTTATCAGCCTCATCCAAAGGTTGAGATCTCTCATCAAATCCTGTAAAGGTAGCTATGGAAATATGATTGCAGCAGATAGTGAAGACAACCACAAGGCCTTTAATAGTTATGTATAGAATCTCCACAGCACAGTAGCACAACCCTCCAATTATGTATGCTTGTATCTGTTAAGGTGGTTCTTTCTTTTGGCTTCCGGACATTAACTATAAAATGCACAACGGTGACATTTGTGGCAATATATGTTAGCAGGAACAGTGTTACTACAACAACCTTCTCAGCTGATCTACTCACATCATTTGGATATGTCTCTATTGTCATGCCTTTGTCCCCACCACTTTGTGTGGCTTGTTCCAGATTCATTGCACTAAAGGGTTGTGATGAGCATACCTCTCCACTGCCAGGCTGTTTGAAGACTGTCCAGGTGTTTGGCCCATATTTTGCTTCTCTTCCAAAGTTTATTTACATTTCTCTGGGTAACACTGTTATGATGCAAGGATTTATGTCAGTGAAGACTGACATACATGTCATTTCCCATCCTCAAATCATTCAGACAGTTCTGCTGATACAACTGTTTAGTTATGACAGCAGTATTCTGATTATGTCCATATATGTGGCCCATTTCCCACCCTTTGTACAACCTTTGTTCATTAGTCTTGCACTAAGAGGTTGATATGTGTGATTCTGAGGTATGTCTGCACTGCATGTTATATGACTACATATATGTGTATATATATATATATATATATATATATATATATATGTATGTATATATATATATATATATATACATATATATATATGTGTGTGTGTGTGTGTGTGTGTGTATATACACATATATATATATATATATATATATATATATATATATATATATTTATGGGTCCAGGTTACTACATCGACAACTAAGAAGATCGACAGCCACTTCCCCAACACGAAAACACCGACACTGCAAATCACGGGCATTTAACAGGTAACGGGTTTAAATTTCGCTAATCATGCCTACCATAAGGACTTAGTAATACAATGATCGTAACACATGCATAACACTGCCACACTTACTAAAACATGGTAGGCATGATTACCGAAATTTAAACCCGTTACCTGTTAAATGTCCGTGATTTGCAGTTTCGATTATTTCTGTGTCGGTGTTTTCATGTCGGGGAAGTGGCTGTCGATCTTCTTAGTTGTCGATGTAGTAACCTGGATCCATATATATATATATATATATATATATATATATATATATATATATATATAGGCACATAGGAAGGCCTATATAAGCCTAGCCAACAAGACTCCCTGGCTTTCACCACACAAGACAAATAATGTCCTGTGCCCCTGTCGAGCAGACACACAGAGGTGAATCACAGGGTGGGTTTCCTATTTACCATCCAAATGTCACTATTTATCTTAAAGAGGGCTAATGAGCAGCTCTATTTCACATAAATGGGTAGTTTGTTCCAGAGTATGGGAAGTGTTATGGACAGTAATCTATCCCTCTAGCATGTTCTGTCTATTGTGGTGACAAGGTTTAGCTCCCTGGAGCATATGTTTTGGAGGGACTGGGATTTCTTTACGTGTAGCACGTCCAACAGCTCTGGGTTTGACATGACATTGTATGTTAGACAGAGATTGGCTCTGAGTAGGTGATATGCAATGTATTAAAGCTGGTGCATTTTGAGACAGTTTGCGTAGGGCATCTATTTGAGGCCAGTGATCCTCTTTGTGAGGTAATTCTGCGGACTTTCCAGTTGTTGTAGATGTTTTGTGAGGTACATACCAAACAGGCCATTGTACTGTATAATAGGTCTAATGAGGGATGAGTAGAGAGGAACAATTATCTCCTTTTTTCTAGATGAGACACCTGTTGTGATGTGATGTGCCACACAGAAGGATTTCCTGAGTACTATTGCAATGTGGTTATCAAAGGATAGACTACTGTCCACCTGTGTACCTTGGTCTCTTATTCCACTTTCAGTGTTGTGTACTAGCAGGTATGTGGTAGTTCATGGGCACAGAGTTTTACCCAAAGGGGATGACAATGCTTTATTTGGCATTGAGTTTAAGGCCATGGCTTTGACACCAGGCATCTGTCTCAGTGAGGCCCTTTTGTAGACTGTCAACATCTTTATGGGATTCAATAACGGCTCCCAGTTTGCAGTAGTCTGCGAACTTTGTTAGCCATAGACCAGCCAAATACCACAAAATAACCAAACCGTGAAACAGAAAGCAGGAACAGGAAACCAAGGAAAATACTCCAAACACTCCAAGAAATAGCGTAATAAACCTTTTAATAACCGCTTTCGTCCAAAGACTTCTTCAGAATACACAACACTAAAACCACAAGCATTAAATACTTCACCAAATCAGTAATTAAACAATTAATCAATCAATTAATTAAAAACATGGTTATTAACTAGTGACATTATTATTTAAAAAAAGATGAACTTAAAATATCTTTGTCAATGCTTAATTTAGTACCTTTTAAAAAACACTTAATGTTTATAGCTTAATTTAAGCCGGGGAATCTATCTGCTTTTAACCTGATCTGCCAAAGTGTTTCCCTTTGTTCAACATAGTTCCTATAATCTCCCCCCCTAAGGTCCGGTTTGGCCACCTCAATAATGGTAAATAAAAATTTTTTAAAGTTTTTACAAACAAGGGAGTGTTTAAACAGGGCACTATTTTCATCGTGAGTTTTGATGTTATATACATGCTCACGGATACGAACATTTAAGCACCTGGTGGTCATCCCTACATAAAACGCAGAGCAGGTGCTACACAGACCAATATAAACGACCCCCTTGGTGCAACAATTAACGTGTCCAGGCACTTTAAAAGTCTGATCAATACTGTCAATAACAATAACCGGTCCTTTGGCTATATATCTACACATGTTACAATTATTACAGGCAAACATACCATTCACTAAAATCTTGTTGACATCCTGTTTAAATTTATTATATTCAAGAGCTTTCTTAATGTTGTAAGTATTTCTAAACACAAAATTTGGTTTGTTTCCTAAAACCTTGAAAATATCATGGTTACCCTCTATGATCTTCCAATTCTTTTCTAATATTTGTCTAATATAACCCCCATCAATACTCATATCTAGCGAACAAACCATGTTATCAAAACTTTTTGATTCACCAAAATTATTACAAGATAAAACAGTATTGTTGGAATCAAAATTATCCAACAAAGTTGGATAATGTGATGACCGCTTGTCCAAAATCTCCTTAAGAATGTCATTCAACAGTTGCAGGGGATACCCCCTTTGATAAAACATGTTCTTAATAAATACAAATTCATCAATAAGATCATTTTCATTTGATGTCATCCTACACGCTCTTATAAACTGCCCCTTAGGAATGTTTCTAATGGTGTGTCTAGGATGCGCACTTGAAAAATGAACATAACTGTTTGTAAAGGTCTCCTTGCGGTATATTTTACTGTTAAATTTATTTTCTTTAAAATCCCACCAAAAGGAGATATCCAAAAAGTTAATAAACAAGCCTGAACATCCTAACGTAAATTTTAAAAAACAATCTGACTTGTTAATTTCCAAAAGAAATTGATCAACTGTGAATTTATTTCCTTCAGTAATGAAAATTAAATCATCGACAAACCTGTAATATAATAAAATGTGAAATTTTACTTTTAATAAACTCAAAAAAGTTTCTTCCCACCAAGTCATAACAAGATTTGCATAAGATGGTGCAGCTGGAGACCCCATAGCTACACCCCTCTTTTGCCTGTAATATTTGTCTTTAAATAAAAAATAATTGTTTTGCAGCAAAATATCAATAAATCTACAAATGGTAGAAATTTGACCTGTGTTGTGTTGCCTATTATTACATAGTGTGGTACGTATAGCATCAACCCCTTCTTCATGGGGGATGCATGTAAATAAAGACACAACGTCTACCGTAAAAATAATGTGTTTGTCTGGATCAAAAACCTTAGTAGTTACAAAATGATTCAAATTTTTTAGAAAATGCCAGGAATCTTTGAGAAAAGATTCTTGTTTGGAAACTAAAGGACCTAATGTGGCATCAATAACCAGGGAAATTCCTTCAGTTACAGAATGTGGAGAGGACACTATTGGTCGAAATGGGGGATCATTAAGATTTTTATGTGTTTTCGGAATACCGAAAAGTACCCCAATTCTGTGATTTTCAATAACACAGAATTCATACACTTCCAAATCAATTTCATTTGACATTAATGCCTCATACAAAAATGAATGTATTAATCTTTGTTTCTTCTTGATATCAAAAAGTGTAGTGACCTCATATTCTTCATTATTTTCCAACATTTGTAACATTTTCAAATAGTATAGGTCTTGTTTCATGATAACAATGTTCCCACCCTTGTCACTTCTCATAAATCTAACAGTTTTATTTTTCTGACGTAACTCATTAAAAGCATTTCTCTCATTATAATCTAAGTTATGTTCTTGTCTGCCATTTTTAATTAAAGTCGCCTCCAATTCCTTCAGGCATGCCTCTTCAAAAACTTTTATAGTATTAACTAATGGGGGATTATAACTTGATGTTTTTTTAAGTGCTTTACCATTTGTAGGGATGTCATGTAAAATGTAACATAAATTCATTCTTCTTACAAATTTTTTAATATCTATGACAGTCCTACTAAGGTCAGCTTTATTGGTAGGGACAAAGTTTAAACCTAAACGTAAGACATGCAACTCATTAGATGTAAACACAATGTCCGTTAAATTGATAATATCAAAATTGCCCGATTGCAAAGTTAAATCTCGTCCCCTGAAGAGTTGGAACTCAAGAATGTCCGACTCCTTGTGAACACCGTTTTCTTCACCGTAGAACCTTTCTTCCCTAAAAAAATATTATTATTAGTTGAAGCAGATGGAACACTATTAACAACCTTAGGCCCACTGTCATTGTCCTTAGTATTGTTTGGTTCAGCACCCAAAGCGTTGCTATCAGGATTGATAGTATTGCCTGTTTGTTCGGAAACATCAACGGAAACAGAATTCAAACTAATACCTGATCCGTTGTCAACATTGGGAACCTGAAAAAATGTTTTCCCATTAGAATTTGAGCCAACTGTGTGTTCTTTACTATTGACAACGGAACTATAATTCCGTCTGTTAGGAACGTGAAATGATGGTGCCTTGCCATTGTAATCTCTATTGCCTGGGACAAAATGAACATATGCTGAATTAGTTTGGTAAGCAGAAATGTCCCGCTGCAATTTAGCCTGCTTTCTATTAGTTATCTCAATCGAGTGCCTTTCAACTTCTTCGAAAACAGTTTTAAAAAATCACAATTATTCTTGTTAGCGTTTGCTATTTCATTTTCCAGTTGGTCAATCTCTTCCTTTAAACATGATAGTTTGACAGAGTTATGGTCAATGAGTAATTTAAGAAAAGACATACCTGCTTCATCAAAAAAATGAAACGAGAGTCCCAAACATAGCGTCGCCAACCTGAACGCCGTTGGGGCATTTGAAAAATAAGACTGCCCTTGATTTTAATTCGATACAGTGTTCAAAATAGCAGTTCTCCACTGTTAAGGAGTGGAACCTTTTTACCAATTTTGTTAAAATTTCACGTTTTTTGTTGATTTCCTCTTCACGATGGAAATGTTGAGAGGAAAATTTAGCAAAGGGATTACTCAAAGGCTTCAATAAGGATTTTACACCGGAATCACTGACTCGGTGTTGATGTAAAATTCCGTCGTCATCCGTTGTCCTCGGGTCAGTAGACCTACTCTTGGGTTCCACCTCAATAATAGTGTCAAGTTCCTTAAAGGAATCACACGGGCTGGAGGCATTCGCCGCTTGTACAGATGTAGAAGTAGCTTTAGCTACTAAAAACTTTAAAGATTTTTGAATGTCAACCAATGTAGAAATAAGCAAATTACCCACATCCTTGTTAGAGTCACTGCCAGGAATAGAATATGTACTCATATTTAGCAATTGTTCATCGATTTCCTCTTCCATGGGTGGTAAAACGTAACTAACCAGCCAAATACCACAAAATAACCAAACCGTGAAACAGAAAGCAGGAACAGGAAACCAAGGAAAATACTCCAAACACTCCAAGAAATAGCGTAATAAAACTTTTAATAACCGCTTTCGTCCAAAGACTTCTTCAGAATACACAACACTAAAA
Source organism: Protopterus annectens (assembly GCF_019279795.1). Taxonomy (NCBI): domain Eukaryota; kingdom Metazoa; phylum Chordata; order Ceratodontiformes; family Protopteridae; genus Protopterus; species Protopterus annectens. Next base: position 695,083,112 of record NC_056733.1, read on the forward strand.
CCACAAGCATTAAATACTTCACCAAATCAGTAATTAAACAATTAATCAATCAATTAATTAAAAACATGGTTATTAACTAGTGAAATTATTATTTAAAAAAAGATGAACTTAAAATATCTTTGTCAATGCTTAATTTAGTACCTTGATTAATTGTTTAATTACTGATTTGGTGAAGTATTTCATCATTCCTAACAGACGGAATTATAGTTCCGTTGTCAATAGTAAAGAACACACAGTTGGCTCAAATTCTAATGGGAAAACATTTTTTCAGGTTCCCAATGTTGACAACGGATCAGGTATTAGTTTGAATTCTGTTTCCGTTGATGTTTCCGAACAAACAGGCAATACTATCAATCCTGATAGCAACGCTTTGGGTGCTGAACCAAACAATACTAAGGACAATGGCAGTGGACCTAAGGTTGTTAATAGTATTCCATCTGCCTCAACTAATAATAATATTTTTTTAGGGAAGAAAGGTTCTACGGTGAAGAAAACGGTGTTCACAAGGAGTCGGACATTCTTGAGTTCCAACTCTTCAGGGGACGAGATTTAACTTTGCAATTGGACAATTTTGATATTATCAATTTAACGGACATTGTGTTTACATCTAATGAGTTGCATGTCGTACGTTTAGGTTTAAACTTTGTCCCTACCAATAAAGCTGACCTTAGTAGGACTGTCATAGATATTAAAAAATTTGTAAGAAGAATGAATTTATGTTACATTTTACATGACATCCCTACAAATGGTAAAGCACTTAAAAAAACATCAAGTTATAATCCCCCATTAGTTAATACTATAAAAGTTTTTGAAGAGGCATGCCTGAAGGAATTGGAGGCGACTTTAATTAAAAATGGCAGACAAGAACATAACTTAGATTATAATGAGAGAAATGCTTTTAATGAGTTACGTCAGAAAAATAAAACTGTTAGATTTATGAGAAGTGACAAGGGTGGGAACATTGTTATCATGAAACAAGACCTATACTATTTGAAAATGTTACAAATGTTGGAAAATAATGAAGAATATGAGGTCACTACACTTTTTGATATCAAGAAGAAACAAAGACTAATACATTCATTTTTGTATGAGGCATTAATGTCAAATGAAATTGATTTGGAAGTGTATGAATTCTGTGTTATTGAAAATCACAGAATTGGGGTACTTTTCGGTATTCCGAAAACACATAAAAATCTTAGTGATCCCCCATTTCGACCAATAGTGTCCTCTCCACATTCTGTAACTGAAGGAATTTCCCTGGTTATTGATGCCACATTAGGTCCTTTAGTTTCCAAACAAGAATCTTTTCTCAAAGATTCCTGGCATTTTCTAAAAAATTTGAATCATTTTGTAACTACTAAGGTTTTTGATCCAGACAAACACATTATTTTTACGGTAGACGTTGTGTCTTTATTTACATGCATCCCCCATGAAGAAGGGGTTGATGCTATCATACACTATGTAATAATAGGCAACACAACACAGGTCAAATTTCTACCATTTGTAGATTTATTGATATTTTGCTGCAAAACAATTATTTTTTATTTAAAGACAAATATTACAGGCAAAAGAGGGGTGTAGCTATGGGGTCTCCAGCTGCACCATCTTATGCAAATCTTGTTATGACTTGGTGGGAAGAAACTTTTTTGAGTTTATTAAAAGTAAAATTTCACATTTTATTATATTACAGGTTTGTCGATGATTTAATTTTCATTATTGAAGGAAATACATTCACAGTTGATCAATTTCTTTTGGAAATTAACAAGTCAGATTGTTTTTTAAAATTTACGTTAGGATGTTCAGGCTTGTTTATTAACTTTTTGGATATCTCCTTTTGGTGGGATTTTAAAGAAAATAAATTTAACAGTAAAATATACTGCAAGGAGACCTTTACAAACAGTTATGTTCATTTTTCAAGTGCGCATCCTAGACACACCATTAGAAACATTCCTAAGGGGCAGTTTATAAGGCGTGTAGGATGACATCAAATGAAAATGATCTTATTGATGAATTTGTATTTATTAAGAACATGTTTTATCAAAGGGGTATCCTGCAACTGTTGAATGACATTCTTAAGGAGATTTTTGGACAAGTCATCACATTATCCAACTTTGTTGGATAATTTTGATTCAACAATACTGTTTTATCTTGTAATAATTTTGGTGAATCAAAAGTTTTGATAACATGGTTTGTTAAGCTAGATATGAGTATTGATGGGGTTATATTAGACAAATATTAGAAAAGAATTGGAAGATCATAGAGGGTAACCATGATATTTTCAAGGTTTTAGGAAACAAACCAAATTTTGTGTTTAGAAAATACTTACAACATTAAGAAAGCTCTTGAATATAATAAATTTAAACAGGATGTCAACAAGATTTTAGTGAATGGTATGTTTGCCTGTAATAATTGTAACATGTGTAGATATATAGCCAAAGGACGGTTATTGTTATTGACAGTATTGATCAGACTTTTGAAGTGCCTGACACGTTAATTGTTGCACCAAGGGTCGTTTATATTGGTCTGTGTAGCACCTGCTCTAGTTTTATGTAGGGATGACCACCAGGTGCTTAAATGTTCGTATCCGTGAGCATGTATATAACATCAAAACTCACGATGAAAATAGTGCCCTGTTTAAACACTCCCTTGTTTGTAAAAACTTTAAAAAATTTTTATTTACCATTATTGAGGTGGCCAAACCGGACCTTAGGGGGGGAGATTATAGGAACTATGTTGAACAAAGGGAAACACTTTGGCAGATCAGGTTAAAAGCAGATAGATTCCCCGGCTTAAATTAAGCTATAAACATTAAGTGTTTTTTAAAAGGTACTAAATTAAGCATTGACAAAGATATTTTAAGTTCATCTTTTTTTAAATAATAATGTCACTAGTTAATAACCATGTTTTTAATTAATTGATTGATTAATTGTTTAATTACTGATTTGGTGAAGTATTTAATGCTTGTGGTTTTAGTGTTGTGTATTCTGAAGAAGTCTATTAAAAGGTTTATTACGCTATTTCTTGGAGTGTTTGGAGTATTTTCCTTGGTTTCCTGTTCCTGCTTTCTGTTTCACGGTTTGTTAGCCATAGACCCTCTGTGTTAGCCTGAACTTCAGAGAAGTAGATGCCAAACAGGAGAGGATCAAGGACTGAACCCTGTTGTACTCCACGTGCCACTGGTCTGTTGTCATATTTAGAGTCTGCCACTTTCACAGTGTGGGTTCTATCTGTAAGCCAGTTGGCAACCCATCTAGTGACATAGGTATTTATGGCTAGTTTAGATAATTCCAGAGTGGGGATTCTGTTGAAGGCCTTGGCAAGGTCTAGGTAGGCTGTGTGAAACACCTTGGCTTTGTCTTTGGCTCTGGTGACTGCTTCAAAGAAGTCAATCAGGTTTAGGTGACATGATGTACTTTTCACAAACCCAAACTGGGTGGGATCCACAGTTTGGAGGTTACCTATGTCATTGTTTGTAAGTTCCATGATGAGACGCTCCATGGCCTTGCAAATCAGGCTTCTCAGGCTGATGGGGCAGTGGTTCCCAGTGTCTGTGGTGGCTCTCCCCTTGTGGAGTGGGATAATTGTTGTTGTGTGCCATTCAGTAGGCAGAAAGCCTGAAGTGAGGCTATGATTGAACATGGTACTTAGGTGGGGTGCCAGTTCATTCTGTAGTTGTCTGGTCCCATGGTTGCTGTATTCTTGCCTTTGAAGAGTGTGGTTTTTACCTGTGCAGCCATGATTACAGGGGCTTTACATTCATCCAGCATTGAGATAGGCCCATTAGTATGTGAGAGGGGGTTAAAATTAGCACTGAACCTATCTGCCAGAATGTTGGCAATATCAGTTGGTTCTGTATATTTACTGCCATTGTGCTGTAACTCAGAGCAGATCTGAGTCTTGCCATTGAGATTCTTGACATAGCTATAGAATGCTTTGTGATTGTCTTTAAAATCAGTTGCAATTTTGTTTTTGTAACTAGCTTTGGTGGATTTTATGAGGGATCTCAGCTTCTTACTGAGACTGATAAGGAAGTTCTTACAATCATGGGAGTTTACTCATTTTTTGCAACAGTTTCTTTCTTCTGTTGTACAGTTTCTTTGTGGCAGGGGACCACCAGATTGGCTTGCTTTATTGGGAGGAGAGCATCTTGGTTCTTTTTGGGATGGCACGATCCATGCACTTGTGTATGTGTTCATACAGTGCATTGCTGTAATATTCAACAGTCGTACTTCTATTTTCCGTCTGCATGGGTGTCATGAAGTTAGCCACTTCTGTCTTAAGAAGCATGAAGTTGGCTTTGGAGAAGTTCTTTACGGTGGTTTCCTTAATGGGGGGGGGGGGTGTGGGGTGTGGGCAGTATATGTGTATATATATATATATATATATATATATATATATATATATATATATATATATATATATATATAATATATGTGTGTGTGTATATATATATATATCTGTGTGTGTGTGTGTGTGTGTATATATATATATATAGGTTCATAGGTGTGTACTAGGCTAATGGCCCTGGAGCCTTTACAAGCCTAGCTCATAGGATTACCCTGGCATCATGTCACCCGACCATAGTTCCTAGTGCCTCTGTCGAGAAGAGCCACTGGAGTGATCCCCGGGGTGAATTTTCTATTTCCCATCCACTTATCAAGATTTCTCTTGAAGAGGGCCAGTGAGGTGCTCTGCTTGACATGTATGGGAAGTATATTCCATAGCATGGGCAGTCTCTGGGTTATAAACTTGTCCCTACAGCATGTTCTGTTGATTGTGGTACTAAGGTTGAGGTGTCTGGAGTGTGTGGTGTGGAGGGATTGGGATTTCTTTAGATGTTGCATTTCTATCAGAGCTGGGTCACACATGGCTTTGTAAGTCAAGCAGAGATCACCTCTAAGTAAGTGATATGAGACAGAGAATAGTTGGAGTTTTTTGAGTCTGTCCATATAGGACAAGTGTTGAAGGCCCGGAATCCTCTTTGTGAGGTACTTTTGCAGCCTCTCCAGTTGTTGCAGGTGTCTAGTGAGGTACATGCCAAATGGGGCATTGTACTTGATGATTGGCCTTAATGAGGGAAGAGTAGAGGGAGACAATGACCTCTTTCTTCCTGAATGCAAAACCCTTAGTAATGAGATGTGCCACATAGAAGGACTTTCTGACCACAGTGGCAATGTGGTGGTCAAAAGAGAAGTTGCTGTCAACCTGTGTTCTAAGATCTCTTATAATGCCTTCTGTGTTCAGTGGACTACCATCAATGTGGTAATTCAAGGGAACCGGGTTTTTCCTGAGGGGGATGGCAATACATTTTTTGGCATTGAGCTTAAGGCCATGGTTCTGACACCAGTCATTGGTCTCATTGAGGCCTTTCTGTAGGATGTCAACATCACTTAGGGAGTTAATAATAGCTCCCAACTTGCAATCATCTGTGAACTTTGTCAGCCACAGTCCCTTCGTGTTGGCCTGGACTTCAGAGAAGTAGATACCAAACAGGAGTGGACCCAGGACCGAACTATGTGGGACTCCACTCGTGACTGGTTTGCAGTCTGAGTTGGAGTCAGCTACATTCACACTGTGGGCTCTATCTGTGAGCCATTTTGCAACCCACCTAGTGATATAGGGGTTGATACCTAGCTTAGTGAGTTTTTCTGTGATTTCTGAGTGCGGAATGGTATCAAAGGCTTTGGCCAAATCAAGGTAGGCTGTATGAACCACCTTGCCTTTATCCACATCTCTGGTGACTGACTCAAAGAAGTTAACCAAGTTGTGCAGGCATGATCTACCCTTCATAAAACCAAACTGTGTAACATCCAGAGTCTGGAAATTCCCTATATCCTTGTTTATTAGGTGCTTGATGATGCGTTCCATAGCTTTGCATATCAGACTCGTCAGGCCAATGGGGTCTGCAGTCACTCTTTCTTTGTGGAGAAGGATGGCTGCAGCAGTGCGCCCTTCGGTAGGAACAAAGCCTGAGGTGAGGCTATGATTGAACAGGGCACAGAGGGTGTTCATGTAGAACACAGCCGGAAATATTGTTAGGTCCCATAGAAGCTGTAGTCTTGGCCTTGGACAGTGCTGATTTAACCTGTGCATCAGTAATACTGGGTGCCTGGCAATCTACTGGTATTATGATTGGTCCTTGGGGTGGGGTAAAGTTGGCACTGAATCTGTCGGCCAGCATATTGGCAATATCTGTTGGCTTGGTATAGGAGGTACCATTGTGCAATAGCTCAGAGCAAATCTGGGTATTGCCACGGAGATTCTTTACATAACAATAAAAGGCCTTGTGGTTGTCTTTACTATCTGCTGCAATTCTGTTTTCATAGCTGGCTTTAGAGGATTTGATGAGGGATCTCAACCTTTTGGTGAGAGTGATAAGCGTGGTTTTCCAGTCTTGGACTTCACCTTATTCTACATCAGTTTCCTCCTTCTGTTCTAGAGTTTGTTTATGGCAGGGAACCACCAGATTGACTTCCTTTTTTTTGAGGAGAGCATCTTGGTTCTATTGGGTATGGCGAGATCGATGCATTTGTGTACATGGTCGTACAGTGCATTGGTGTACGATTCGGCGGTCATGCAACTATTCTGCATTTGCATGGGTGCCGTGAAGTTAGCCATGTCAGGTTTTAGGAGCCCAAAGTTAGCTTTGGAGAGGTTTTCATGGTGGTTACCTTTGTGGGGGTGGTGGGAGGGTTGTGGATTTCCAAGGTAATTAGTTTGTGGTCAGATCTAACCAGGGAGGAGTTGATTATTGGTGTAGAGCAACAGTCGCCCATGCTAGTAATGACCAGATCAAGGATGTTGTTACCTCTAGTGGGGGTAAGAATGAGCTGGTCCAGGACATTGGAATTTATGCATTCCAGAAAGCGTTGGGCAAGTGTATTGGTACATGACTAGTTTTCCCAGTTAGTGGAGGGGTAGTTGAAGTTGCCCAGTATGAGAGTGTTAGTTTGGACCCTAATATTCTCCAGGGCGCTTAAGAACATGGAGTATGCTTCTTGGGACATGGTTGGGGACTTATAGCAGGCTACGACCTGAACTGCTGTCTTACCCAATGTTAGATGCACCTGAGGCATCTCAGATGCATTATGTTGGGTTAACAGTCTGGAGGTGTGCGCATCCTTTATGAATATGGAAACACCACTGCCTTTGGAGCTTTGGTCCAAGTTTTGGGGCCGAAAGGTGTGGAATGAGTTATAGCCTGGTAGTCCAGGGGTGCTTTCTGGTGCCTTGAACCAGGTCTCTGTTACAGCACAAATGTCGATGTTCTTCATTTTCAGAGTGATTCGAGCAAGTGCATTTTGAGATTTAGACTTTTAGCGTTGAGCAGCATGACTCAGACTGCATTTGTTTGTAGCTGTTATGGTGATAATTTGGTCTTTGGAACACCGCCTACAAAAGGCACTATAAGTGTGGCAAGAGCCTTGGCCAGTATCCAGAAGCCCAAGGGTCTTAAATGTAGGCCATCTCTGGCAAAGCATCGAGGTCTGTCATTCATGTCATCCCAGGCAGACAGATACTGGATCCCCTTAGAATGACTCTATATATATATATATATATATATATATATATATATATATATATATATATATATATATGGGTCCCCTTCAAAATTTAAAATCTTAAAACTTTGAAACCCATATGATCAAAGACCATATGTTTGAAGTTTTAAAACTTCGAAATTCTGAACGGGGATTGGTATACAGCAGGAACCAGGCAATTTCCCTTGTCCTCACTGTAGTGTGATCTTGGAGTTGGTATATTTAAATTGTGGGGGGGGGTGTGAAGGGTGCAGGGGGGGCTTGTCCCTTTGCTATACACAGTTTATTTTTTGTTGTTTGTGCTTTGCAGGTCTACTACACATTTTCGAACATTCAAATGTCTCAGCCATATGGAATTCAAACATTTGAACGTTCGATCATGTGAAGTAGACCCATATATATATATATATATATATATATATAAAAACAAAGAGTTAAAAGGTCACACTGAAAAACTAATGAGAAAAAAACTAAATGAAAACTCCAGCCAAGCTAGAACTTTCAAAGAGTGACCTCCCAAACCTCCTGTAACAGAGGCCTATGGGATATATGCAAATGACCCTTATGAACATCAGGTGTTTCAGCTATATGGCGATTCTGAATGCCCATGACTTTTACATTTGAAGTCATTTTAATGGACAATTTCAGGCCAATAAAGCCAAACCCCACTAGCTATGGATATGCATATTTGCCTTGTTATGACCTCTTCAGCATAGCATAAGCAGAGTGTTTGACTAAAAGAAACGAGGTAGTTAAACCTGGCTGATGTCCATTTTCATTAGGGTAATTGCAAAATATCCCAAATAACAAATTAAAACACATAAAAACAAAGAGTTAAAAGGTCACACTGAAAAAGTAATGCCAAAAAAAACTAAATGAAAACTCCAGCCAAGCTAGAACTTTCAGAGTGACCTCCCAAACCTCCTGTAACAGAGGCCTATGGGATATATGCAAATGACCCTTATGAACATCAGGTGTTTCAGCTATATGGCGATTCTGAATGCCCATGACTTTTACATTTGAAGTCATTTGCTGAAGAGGTCATAACAAGGCCGAAATATGCATATCCATAGCTAGTGGGGTTTGGCTTTATTGGCCTGAAATTGTCCATTAAAATGACTTCAAATGTAAAAGTCATGGGCATTCAGAATCGCCATATAGCTGAAACACCTGATGTTCATAAGGGTCATTTGCATATATCCCATAGGCCTCTGTTACAGGAGGTTTGGGAGGTCACTCTTTGAAAGTTCTAGCTTGCTGAGTTTTCATTTAGTTTTCTCATTAGTTTTCAGTGTGACCTTTTAACTCTTTGTTTTTATGTGTTTTAATTTGTTATTTGGGATATTTTGCAATTACCTAATGAAAATGGACATCAGCCTGAAATTGTCCATTAAAATGACTTCAAATGTAAAATTTTTTCTCATTAGTTTTCAGTGTTCCAACTTTGTTTTTATGTGTTTTAATTTGTTATTTGGGATATTTTGCAATTACCCTAATGAAAATGGACATCAGCCAGGTTTAACTACCTCGTGTTTCTTAAGCTTAGTCAAACACTCTGCTTATGCTATGCTGAAGAGGTCATAACAAGGCCTTAATATGCATATCCATAGCTAGTGGGGTTTGGCTTTATTGGCCTGAAATTGTCCATTAAAATGACTTCAAATGTAAAAGTCATGGGCATTCAGAATCGCCATATAGCTGAAACACCTGATGTTCATAAGGGTCATTTGCATATATCCATAGGCCTCTGTTACAGGAGGTTTGGGAGGTCACTCTTTGAAAGTTCTAGCTTGGCTGGAGTTTTCATTTAGTTTTTCTCATTAGTTTTCAGTGTGACCTTTTAACTCTTTGTTTTATGTGTTTTAATTTGTTATTTGGGATATTTTGCAATTACCCTAATGAAAATGGACATCAGCCAGGTTTAACTACCTCGTGTTTCTTAAGCTTAGTCAAACACTCTGCTTATGCTATGCTGAAGAGGTCATAACAAGGCCGAAATATGCATATCCGTAGCTAGTGGGGTTTGGCTTTATTGGCCTGAAATTGTCCATTAAAATGACTTCAAATGTAAAAGTCATGGGCATTCAGAATCGCCATATAGCTGAAACACCTGATGTTCATAAGGGTCTTTTGCATATATCCCATAGGCCTCTGTTACAGGAGGTTTGGGAGGTCACTCTTTGAAAGTTCTAGCTTGGCTGGAGTTTTCATTTAGTTTTTTTCTCATTAGTTTTTCAGTGTGACCTTTTAACTCTTTGTTTTTATGTGTTTTAATTTGTTATTTGGGATATTTTGCAATTACCCTAATGAAAATGGACATCAGCCAGGTTTAACTACCTTAAGCTTAGTCAAACACTCTGCTTATGCTATGCTGAAGAGGTTATAACAAGGCCTTAATATGCATATCCATAGCTAGTGGGGTTTGGCTTTATTGGCCTGAAATTGTCCATTAAAATGACTTCAAATGTAAAAGTCATGGGCATTCAGAATCGCCATATAGCTGAAACACCTGATGTTCATAAGGGTCATTTGCATATATCCATAGGCCTCTGTTACAGGAGGTTTGGGAGGTCACTCTTTGAAAGTTCTAGCTTGGCTGGAGTTTTCATTTAGTTTTTTTCTCATTAGTTTTTCAGTGTGACCTTTTAACTCTTTGTTTTTATGTGTTTTAATTTGTTATTTGGGATATTTTGCAATTACCCTAATGAAAATGGACATCAGCCAGGTTTAACTACCTCGTGTTTCTTAAGCTTAGTCAAACACTCTGCTTATGCTATGCTGAAGAGGTCATAACAAGGCCGAAATATGCATAGGTTTGGCTTTATTGGCCTGAAATTGTCCATTAAAATGACTTCAAATGTAAAAGTCATGGGCATTCAGAATCGCCATATAGCTGAAACACCTGATGTTCATAAGGGTCATTTGCATATATCCCATAGGCCTCTGTTACAGGAGGTTTGGGAGGTCACTCTTTGAAAGTTCTAGCTTGGCTGGAGTTTTCATATATATATATATATATATATATATATATATATATATATATATATATATATATATATATATTGTGTGTGTGTGTGTGTCACTATGTTTCCATAAATATGTTTCAACACCCATATTCATATATATATATATATATATATATATATATATATATATATCCATAAAATTATAAAGATATATATATATATATATATATATATACACACACACACATGTATATAACATTCTACACATATATCACATTATGCGATAGGTATAGATATATATGTATATATTTATATATAGATATGTATATATGTCTATATGCAACATATCAATGTTTCCACAGAGCTTTCTCACTGTTGTTGTATGCCTCTATTGTATGATATGTTTGAAAAAGCAAAAGCAATTCCTAAAACTCAGGTGATGCAGTGGTATGGTGTCTCCTGGGTCCAAGACTTGGAACTGACAATTTTTCTATTAATGCTAAATAACCAGACTGCATGATATGTTGGGAAAAACATCATAAATGTCTACAGCTTGAATGGCTTAGTGGTTAAATGCTTTGACTATGGTGTACAAGCTCCTGGGTTAAAGAGTTGAGTTTACAATTTTATTTCCATTATTGTTAAATAACCAGACTGCATGATATGTTGGAAAAAACATTTGAAATTTATAGCTCACATGGCTTACTGGTTAATTGCTTTGATTATGGTGTATGGGCTCCTGGGACTGACATTTATTTTCCATTAATGTTTAATAACCAGAGTGCATGATATGTTAGGAAAAACATCATATTGTTCTACATTTCAAATGGCTTAGTGGTTAAGTATTTTGATTATGGTGTATGGGGTCCTGGGTTCAAGACCTGCAAGGGCTGTTTATTTTGTTGCTACACTTTAAACTTTATTGCAGAGGGAGAATAAAATGAAAAAAAATGTGTTTTGATTATTTTACTAGGGGTATGGACATTGCTTTCTGCACCATTATCTATGTGGTGGGCTGTGTGAATATTGATAACATGACAGGGGCTTTGCATTACCTTGTACTTGCACGCAATCTGGGGAAAGCATATAATGATGGGGGAACAAATAGGACAGATTTTAAATATTGCTCTTACATACTTGGGAATGTATAGTGTGTGATTTACTGTTTTACTCTTTTTTTTATCCGCGGACACTAACAGTATTGCAGTTGACTTCCGTGCAGGTGGTGTGTATATTGTGAGAGCTCTGCTCTCAGACACCCCCCCCCCTGCACTTGTACACAGATCCATGTCCATGTAAGAGCTGAGCAGTGCACCTTTATTAATATTCAAGGCGCGCTGCTGCTGTACATGGACATGAACCACTCCGTGTCAGAATAACGCTATTCTGACATGGAGCTTCATGAATCTGGGGAACCGAGTTCTGTCAGTCATGTCATCCCAAGCAGAGAGATACTGGATCCGCTGAGAATGACACAAAACAATGTTGCAGTCAATCATCTGTTGATAGTACCATAGCATCATTCTGGGTGATGGCAGTTTACTGCTCAGGGGTACTGTTACACCTGCCTGTACCACATAATCAGGGAGTTCAACCATGTCTCCTGTCATGTAGTCCAGGGAGGTGTGCCCCAGTCATTCACACCCACATGGATACAGAGTGATACTCATAGTTACTGTGGACTGCCATTACTGGCTGCGTCATGTGTTGGATGTTGGCATGTGATAGATATTTTGCTGTTACCTGCTCCAAATTCAACTTAGTGAGTGGATATGTCCATGCCTCAGTAGTCAGTTACCCATGAGCACTGTATTGTGCAAGGTGGTTAGCCTTCGGAGCTTAGGTTGAGGGGCACACTGTGTAGGTTAAATATGTGTCCCTTGGCATGTGCCATGTCGTGGTGTCTGAGTGGGTATCTGTCTTGCTGGTCAGTGTTGTTTGGGTAAATGTCCATTGAGTGCCTCTGTGAAGGTGGGTGTGTGGCTTTTCACTGTATGTTATGGCTGTCAGTGTGAGTGTCATGGTGAGCTATGTGTTCCACATGGTGTGGTGCAGGTGTTGATCTTATCTTCTTGACCTGCTAGTCCAGTTTTTGCTGGACAATGCATATGTCCACATTGGGTGATATACAGATTACTCCCACTGGTCTGAGTGTTTGGAGTTTAGAGGGGAGGGTTGTCTGTGTACATGAGGTAGTTGTAACAGTGCTCAGAATGGACACATGCACAAGGGTAATGGGTGATGGCACAGAAAACCGCCCTGCAATCATGCTAGGAGGGGTGGACATAACTAGTAAGTACTGGGGCTACTTCTGTGATGAAGGAATACTGCTGATGGCTCCCAGCTGTGCCACACTTATTGATACATTAACCTGGTGAAGTGCCAAGCCATGATGCCATTTGAAGTGCAAGACAGAAAGAACTAGCATGATGTAAGGGTGGAACAGCAGACAGACTTACTGCCACCTGTAATACTTTACCTCAGCTGTGCATTTATCAGCAGCTTTGGCCATATGAAAGTTTGGTAAGCTTTGTAGCGCATATAGTAAGTGTGAAACACTATAGTAGATATAAACTATAGTAGATATAACTAGATAGGCAGGAGTTCTAATCCCAATACTGGCAAGTGAGTGTGTGTGTGAGAAACATGTCCTGTGTGGGTTATACCATTTTGATTTGTGTACCACCCTGTAATTGTCCTGTCACCCTATTTTACTAGGCCTGCTGATGTCATTCACCTTAAAAGTTACTTGGGACAAGGAGAACTCATGTAAGCTCTATGGCGCGTCTGATAACTGCGTAACACTGTAGTAGAAATAACTAGGCAGATAGGGGTTCTATTCTCAGTACTTGCAAGTGTGTGTGTCCGTATGGCCAAATATCATATCCTGTTTGGCTGATAGCATTTTGATTGGTGTACCATCCATACCTGTTTACCACCTCTTGATGGCATTACCTTATATAGCGTGGTAATGGCATCTGCCTCACATGCAGCATGTTAAACCATTGTGCAGGCCATTCCAGTCCTCTGTACAAATGTCTATGGGATATCCAAATGTTTAGGTTCATACTTTCATAGGTGTGTACTAGGCTAATGACCCAGGAGTATTTACAAGCCCAGTCAGAGGATTACACTGTCATTATGCCACTTGACATTATTTTCTAGTGCCTCTGTGGAGTAGAGCCACTGCAGTGATCCCTGGGGTAAATTCTCTATTTCCAATCCATTCAACAAGATTTCTCTTGAAGAGGGCCAGTGAGGTGCTCTGTTTGACATGTATGGGACGTCTAGTCCATAGCATGGGCAGTCTCTGGGTTATGCAGCCATCTCTCTGACATGTTCTGTTGATTGTGGTAATGAAATTGAGGTCTCTGGAGCATGTGATGCAGAAGGATTGGGATATCCTTGGATGTAGCATTTCTAACAGAGCTGGGTCAGACATGGTTTTGTGGGGCAAGCAGAGATCACCTCTAAGTAAGAAATATGAAACAGAGAATAGTTGGAGTGTTTTGAGTCTGTCTATGTAGGACAACTGTTTCAGGCCTAAGATCATCTTTGTGAGGTATGTTTGTGGCATCTGCAATTGTTGCAGGTATCCATTGAGGTACATACCAAATGGAGTATTGTACCCAATGATTGCCCTAATGAGGGAAGGGTAGGGGGAGACATTGACCCCCTACTTCCTGGATGCAAAAACCATTAGTAATCAGATGTTCCACATAGATTGACTGTCTGCCCACAGTGGCAATGTGGTGGTCCAAAGAGAGGTTGCTGTCAGATGGTGTTCACAGATCTCTTATAATGCCTCTTGTGTTCAGTGGAATACCATCGATGTGGTGATTTATGGGAACTGAGTTGTGCCCAAAGGGGATGCTGACACATATTTGGCCATTGAGCTTCAGGCCATGCTTCTGACAGCATATGTTGGTCTCAGTGAGGCCTTTCTGCTGGATGTCAACATCACTTAGGTTCATAGGTTCATACTAGGCTATCTGCCCTAGGGCATTTATAAGCCTAGCCAGAGTGTGTTTGGCTTTCGCCACCCATTTTAAATTAATTTTGCTATGCCCTTTTTCGAGGTTAGTATACTGTGCCTCTGTCTAACAGTGACACAGAAGTGATACCCGGGGTAAACCTACGATCTCCCATCCACTCATCAAGATTCCTCTTGAAGAGAGTCAATGAGGGACTCTGCCTAACCTGGACTGGGATTTTATTCCAGAGTGAAGGGAGCCTCTGGGTTATCAATCTGTCCCTCCAGCATGTCCTATTTATTTCAGTGCTGAGGTTCAAGTCTCTCGAGCGCTTAGCTCGATGGGATTTGGATTTTCTGAGGTGCAGCATGTCCATTAATTCCGGGTTGGACATGGCTTTATACGTCAGGCACACATCGCCTCTGAGCAGGCGGTATGCCACTGAGTAGAGCTGGAGTTTCTTTAACCGGGCAGCATATGGCATCTGTTTGAGCCTTTTGGTCCTCTTGGTGAGGTACTTTTGGGGTCTTTCCAGTTGCTGCAGGTGTCTGGTAAGGTACATCCCAAAAGGGGGATTGTACTCAATTATGGGCCTGATGAGGGATGAGTAAAGAGGCACAATGACCTCCCCTGATCTAGATGTGAATCCCTTCATGATTAGATGGGCTATATAAAATATTCTTCTAACCACTTTGGCCACGTGGTTGTCAAATGAGAGATTGCTATCAACTTGGGTCCCCAGGTCCCTAATTTACTTCTTCTGTACTTAATGGATTACCACCTATGTGGTAATTTGTGGGCACTTTGCTTTTGCCAAAGGGGATAACTATACACTTTTTGGCATTTAGCTTGAGGCCATGGCACTGGCACCAGTTGTCTGTTTCTATGAGGTCCTTTTGGAGGATGCTTGTGTCGGCTGGAGAGTCAATTATGGCGCCCAGTTTGCAGTCATCTGTGAACTTGATCAGCCACAGTCCTTCCATGTTGGCCTGTACCTCCGAGAAATATATACCAAACAAGAGAGGTCCCAGGACTGAGCCTTGTGGGATGCCACTTGTAACTGGTTTGGAGTCTGACATGGCTCCAGGAATTCTAACCATGTGGGTTCTGTCCTTGAGCCAGTTTGCAACCCATCTAGTGACATAGGGGTTTATATTTAAGCTGGTGAGCTTATCTATAATTTCGAGTGGGGTATTGTATCAAAGGCTTTTGAGGTCCAGGTAGGCTGTGTGGACCACCTTCCCTCCAATGGCCTTGGTGACTGTTTCAAAGAAATCAACCAGGTTTAAGAGGCAGGATCTGCCCTTAACAAAGCCGAACTGGGTAGGATCCAGTGTCTGTAGGTCCCCAATATCTTTATTTATGAGGTCCATGATGATCCTTTCCATAGCTTTGCAGACCAAGCTAGTCAGGCTTATGGGGCGATAGTTTCCAGGATCCATTGAGGCACCACCTTTGTGGAGAGGGACCACTGTTGCTGTACGCCACTCTTTGAGTACATATCCTTTAGTAAGGCTGAGATTGAACAGTAGTTTTATGTTTGGGTTTAGCTCTTCTTGGAGTTCATGTAGGATGCAGCCCGGGACACCGTCTGGTCCCATTGATGCTGTGTTTTTGCTTTGGAGAGGGCTCTTACCTGAGCATCTGAGATGTCAGGGGCAGCACTCTGCTGGGATAGATATTTGCCCTTTGGTGGGGAGTTCGCTGAACCTGTCAGTTAGGATGTTGGCAATGTCTGTGGGTTCAGTGTATTTTTTGTCATTTTGGACTAATTCTGAGCATATCTGGGAATTCCCACCCAGGTTCCTAACATAACTAAAGAAAGTCTTGTGATTATCCTTAGTGTCCTGTGCAATTTTTCTCTCGAAGCTGGCCTTAGACGGTTTTATGAGTGCCTGCAGTTTTTTGCTAATACTGATCAGCAATGCCTTCCCTTTTTGGGATTTTGCTCTATCAGTAGTAGCTTCCTCCTTCTATTGTATAGTTTGTTTATGGCTGGGGTCCACCAGACAGGACGTCTGCCTTTGGAGAATTGGGTCTTGGTTTTATTTGGGATTGCAAGATCCATGCATTCCTGAAGGTGTTCATAGAATGTGTTTATAAAGGATTCTGCAGTCTGGGCCATATTTCCCACAGGCCCATGGGCTTTGAAGGATTCCACCTCAGTTTTGAGGAGTGTGAAATTTGCTTTAGAGAAGTTTTTCACTGTGGTTTTCTGGGCAGGGGGTGGGGTCGGGATGTGAATATCCAGTGAGATTAGTTTATGGTCTGATCTTACCATTGAGGGATACACTTCTGGTCTGGAGCATAGAGTCCCCATGTTGGTGATGGTCAGGTCCAGTATGTTTTCCCCTCTTGTGGGAGTGGTAACAAGTTGTTCCATAGCATTTGAGTTTATAAATTCTAGGAACCTTTGGGCTAGGGTGTTGGAGCTAGAGTAATGCTCCCAGTCTATGTTTGGGTAGTTGAAGTCCAATATAATGGTGTTTGGAGAGACCTTCATATTTTCCAGTGTTCTCAGGAAGGCCGAGTGGGGTTCCTGGGTTTGGGAGGGTGGTCTGTAGCAGGCTATAAACTGGAAGGCAGTTTTACCCACTGTTAGTTGCACATGGATAGTCTCTGATGCTTTGTGCTGTGCCACCAACCTGGAGGTGTGGGTATCTTTGACGAATATTGATACTCCCCTCCTTTGTGGTTTGGTCCAAGTTTTGGGCCAAAATGCATGGTATGAGGTATAACCTGGTAGTGCTGGGGTGCTCTCAGGAGCCTTGAACCAGGTTTCTGTTACTGCACAGATATCGATGTTCTCCATGCTAAGGAGAGTTTTGAGTGCGTGCATCTTGAGGTTCAGACTTCTGGCATTGAGTAGCATTACTCTTAGTTTCTTATCCCTTGTGATACCTATGGAGGTGGGTTTGTCTTTTGAGCCTTGCCTAAAAAAGGCACTATGGGGGTAGCAAGAGCCTTTGCCAATATCCGAAAGCCCAGGGGTGACAGGTGCAAGCCGTCCCTAGCGAAGCATCGTGGCTTGTCGAGCATGTCATCTCAGGCTGGCAGGCATTGGATCCCCTTTGAATGACACCAATACTTAAGCCAATTGTTGAAATTGATCATCTTGTCTTCATATTGTGGCATCCTCTATGTCTCTTTTCATGTAGTCCAGGGAGGTACGTCTCAGGTCATTCACACCAGCATGGACAATGACTGAGTCATATTTGTACTTGCCTTGGAGTGACCTGAGTGCTTGTGTTATGTGGCAGATCCTAGCGCCCGACAGGCAGCTCACCGTGACCTTCTCCTTGTTCAGCCTGGTGAGCAGGACGTCAGTGTGCCTGATGATAGAGTCACCTATTACAAGTGTATCAGGTGTGTTGTTTAGCCTTAAGGGCTGTGACTGTTCGGCACACTGGCTTTGTGAGCTATGTGTTGCATGTGTCTTGTTTTGCGGTAGCGGTTGCTTGGGTGTCTGCTTTGGAGGTCTCTGCTGCTTAGGCAGATTTTTATTTTGAGCCTCTGAGTATGTTTTTGTGTGTTTATGTGTTTGGTTTGCTGTCGTGGTAGGTCTATGTGAGACTGGAATTGTAGTGAGTATGGTTTCCTTCTCTTCCTGACTGGTTATGCCAGTACTGAGTTGAGAGAGCCCAGCCACCATTTTGGCTATATGGTTGCATCTCTCACATGTGTTGGAATTTGTGGGAGGAGGAGAGGGTTATCTGTGTGCATGAGGCAGTTGTAACATTGCCTCAAGATTCCCAGATTCACCAGCTGGACCGGAGAGGAGATTGACAACTGACCTTTGGACATGCTAGAATAGTATTGGGAATTCCTTTATAATTGAAAAAAAAGGCTAATGGGAAACAAGGTACTCAAGGGGAGTTTGTGAGGGTGTAGTGCTTTTAATTTTTTAATGCTGACTTAGTGAGCAAGTGCCAGGTAACTTAAATGCAATGTGTTACAGGTAACTTAAATGCAAAAACGACAAACAGTAACTTTCTTTGAAGTGAAACAAGGAAATAAGTACAGTAAGCAATGCAGATATCACTAGGGATCCACAGAAGCGCTGAAAAGCTGCGTTTTAGGTGGAATTAGCTTTTCAGGGAAATAACAAGCAAACAAACAACAAGCATACAAACAAAGCTAGATTCAGCAGGCCTGGATCTAGTCTATGCTACAGCAAACAAGGTGTACCAATTACAGTAAGAAGCAGTTCAAATATGCAGGCACTATAAGCCTTTAACCAGAAATTCCCAGCTCAGAAGGGCAGAGTCCAGCCTCTCCTCCCACAAGAGTGCAGACCACGAACCCTCTTAATGTAAAATAACTGGTCTGAAGCCCAAGTGCTTAAACCAGAACTAATACACTTTTAGAATAACAGACACTGAGCCCTCAATCAGCAGTTCCCAACTTAGAAGGATGTAAGCTACCTGTCCTGCCACCACAGTGCAGGCCACAAACCTTCTTAATGTAAAACAACTGGTCTGAAGCCCAAGTGCTTAAACTAAAAGGCTTAGAATGAGTTACACCAAGCAGTAATAAATACAATTGAGTACTTTTAAGATGACGCAAAAGCAAAATAAATAAAGTAGGAAGAAACACAAATACAGTAAAAGCAGATACATTTTTTTTTTTGGGTAGTTAATAGCTCCCAACATGCAATCATCTGCAAACTTTGTCAGCCAGAGTACCCTTGTGATGACCTGCACATCAGAGAAGTAGATACCAAACAGGGGAGGACCTGGGACCGAACACTGTAGGACCCCACTTGTGACTGGTTGTCAGTCTGACTTGGAGTCAGCTACTTTCACACTCTGCGTCTATCTGTGAGCCAGCTTGCAACCCATCGAGTGATATAGGGGTTGATGCCTACCTTATTGGGGTTTCAATGATTCCAGAGTTGGGAATGGTATCAAAGGCCTTGACCAGATCAAGGTAGGCTGTATGACCACCTTGACATCATCCACAGCTCTGGTGATCGACTTAAAGAAGTTGACCAGGTTGAGCAGGCATGATCTACCCTCCATAAAAACAAACTGTGTGGGATCCAGACTTTGGAGATCCCCTATATCCTTGTTTAGTAGGTCCATGATGATGTGTTCCATATCTTTGCATATCAGTCTTGTCAGGCTAATGGAGTGATAGTTCCCAGGGTCTATAGTCGCTCCTACTTTATGAAGAGGGATGATTGTAGGAATGCACCATTTGGTAGGGGCAAAGCCTGAGGTGAGGCTGTGATTGAACAGGGCACACAGGTGTGGTGCCAGGTCACTCTGTAGTTCATGTACAACACAGCCAAGGATATTCTCAGGTCCCATAGAAGATGTAATCCTGGCCTTGGACAGTGCTATTTTAACCTGTGCAACAGTAATACTGGGTGTCTGGCAAACTACTGGTATTGTGATTGGTCCTTTGGGGGGGTGAGAGGGGTCAGGTTGGCACTGAATCTGTCATACAGTATATTGGTTATATCTGCTGGCTCGGTATAGGAGGTACCATTGTGCAGTAGCTCGGGGCACATCTGGGTATTGGCGTGGAGATTATCCACATAAGTATTGAAGGCCTTGTGTTTGTCTTTCCTATCCGCTGCAACTCTGTTTTCATAGCTAGCTTTAGAGGATTTGTTGGTGTTCAGGTTATGAGAGGTGCTGCTTGTGCACCACATACTTGTTGGTATTGTGGCTGTGAGGTCGATCCCTAGTCTCATTGCACCATAACACATTTTCATACCTGCCTTTGGGAGACATGATGTGCTGCATTGTAATTTGTATCCAATTTGTATCCACCCCTGGCTGTTTTTGGTGTGTGGGAATGCTTCCATCTTCTGACCCTACCCCATAGGCCAGACGTATGCAGCATATGGGAGAGCGTTCTCACAGGTAGTACAGAACAACAGTACTAGTAATGGGTTCCTGCAACTCCTTCAGTGTTGCTGTATGTCCCCTGGCAACCTCCCTGGCCAGGTCTTGACATGTGTTGTTATCAATTTTGGAGGGACATCAGGTTCTTGTCAACAGCAGTATTGTCTCATATTCACTACACCTTTTGACAACTGTCTCCACTGTGTTCCATGGTGTATGCACTGCTGTGGTAATGTTGTTGTACCCTGCTCTTGACTGATAGCTTTCAAATATGAGATCCCTTTGCTGCTTTGTATGCTGTCTGCAAACCATGGCTGTTGCTGTTGTAGGCAACTGAGCATATGTCATGGTTATCCCACTTGGACAGCAGACTGTTATTTGGTTTTAGTCAGATTGCCTTTACTTGATCGCTGGTGTGTACCCAAGCAGACTATATGCTGTCAGTAAATCACAAGCTGCTGCAACGACATATTATTTGAAGCGTGTGCACACATATGCATCCAGCGTATTGTGGGGTTTATATACTCCATATTTGGTGGCCAACAGATTGATTGCTTGTACAGGGAATTGTTCGTGTCATAGGTCACATTACAGTTTGGAAAAGATGAGTACTGACATATTGTGGTCTCAATTTGTATAGACATCACAAACACCTGGCATCTTAACTGGGGTGTTTACACTGTTTATATCCACTATATGACAGTAATGTTTCACACATGTCCCGACCTTAGGCTGTTTGTCCAACTATTGTGTTGCTCTCTGTCCAGAAGTCTTGCACTGACAGGCCGTGTGTTATGCTACAGGGATGATACATTCTCATCAGATAAGCCCCTGTGGTGACCACTGTGATGCAATGCAGTTGACCCCAACACAGGTGAACATGCACATAAAGCAATATGGCTATGAGTGACAGGTGTGTGCATGGTACACTGCATGGTCTTCACATGCCTAAGTTATTGGGAAACCACAACAGTACAACTACATACTCACCAGCTGCAGGCTGCCATCCCACATGCAGACAGGAGAGACCTAGGTAGTTGTGTGAGGGGAGTATGGTCAGCAGACGCACAAGTGGCATTGGTACAGGATGGATGCAGCATGTGTGCACATGTACAGCACAGCACCCAATACTACACAATTTGCTGTCCTTCACCATAGATGTGCATGTCTGTGCTTTAGAAAACTCCATCCACAACTGCAATCTGACCTGACACATGTATGTAGATACTCCACAATTACAAGTATGTCTGCTACACTAGCCTAGTAATCTACACTGGGGCCTTACCGGCACACTCCTCGTCCATTGTCTGGGTGCCAACCACCTCCAGTATGTGGGCGTTCTGTATTCGGATGTTGTACTGTGTGATGGGTTGCCCAAGGTACCTTTGGAGCTTCCCGGTGGGTGCCAGTGTTTGGCTGCAAGGCCAGGCCCACACCTGTGCAGTCCCTGACCACTGCAGCAGCCCTTTGCCAGGCATGGCATATGAGGTCACTTTCACGATGCTAGACTTGCTTGTATGTACATGCATGCAGGCCAACATCATTTACCCTGTGGACAAGGTTGTCCCACAGGCCAGTCCTCTCCTGCAGATGTTTCTGGCTCCAGCCAAACATTATGGCATGGTTGTGTAGCATGGCTTCTATGATTATATTTGTCTGAGCCACTGAGAATGTTGAACTTTGCTGATGCAACATTGCACCTGGGAGACATTACAAAGGCGACACATCACAGGACCTCATACATTTGGCAACCATATGTACAGAATCTGCAAATCTACTCATAACTATACCATACCCCTGTAACATATCAGCACTGTATCTGCTTGCATTGCACTGTTGGCCCTGAGGTTTCATATTCCCCCCAGTGAGGGCTACTTAATTTCCTACTCCTGCACTCCTCATTCATGTCTGTGTCGAGGAATGACATTGGCCATCTTCCATGTGGATGTGGTGTGGATGGTGCCAAGCCTTGTTGTGACTACTGTGTGTAATGTTGCTGGGTACACATGCCTGATTTCATGTAGGATGCAAACAGGGATGTTATCAGGTGCCATGGATACCTACATTTGTTGCCTTTCAGTAGGCAATATGTACCTGCTCACTGGTGATGGGGGTGTGTGGGTGCTGTGCATATCCAGCTATAGTGCTGCTGAGCCAGGGAGTGATGTTTTCCCTAAACCTATCTGCAGGTTGCCTATAGCTATGATGTGTGTATATGTGGCCTGACTGGCCACCATTACAGTGTGGGCTGGTATGTGGCCTCAGAGACTGCAGACATATGTGAAGATGGCCTTGTGATTGGCCTTGGTGGATGTGTCCAATTTGTACTCATAGTTAGCCTTACAATACTCCACCTGTGACCTTATATGCTTGATCAGACAAAGGCTAATTTGATGCCAGGTTGGTGCATGCTCCTGATTTGGCCTGTACAGCCAATCTAGGGACCAAGTCTGTGGTTTGTGTATTGCTGCTGTCCACCACAAGCATTCAGCCTGCCTTGAGGGGGTTGATGTTATCCTGTCGGGTATTGCTGAGGCCATGCAGCTATATAGGTGCCCACATAGTATTATGTTGTGGCCTGGACACAGCTGCAAGTTCCAGCATATGGGATACCCTTCATGTGGGCCTTGCCCATTTACCTGGCATGTGTGGGGGACATTACGGAGGTGTGGGGGCTACAGCTTCACAGACAGTAGATGGAAATACCTCACAGGACAGGACATGTGGAGACAGCCCAGCAACAAGGGGGACAAAGCTCCAGAGTTTGGTACAGCTTGTATGTCATTAGCGTTGTTATACATATAGGGGGTAGCTACATTTACAGGGTTTGTCTGGACATGCATTTACTGGGTGACTTGACATCTGAGTGATATTCCTCTGACATAGCTCTGAAATGGCATGTTGTCCACAGACTGGCCAGATGTTTGCCTATTATGCTTGGTCTGTTCCTCGACCAACATCTGTTTTTGTGAGGTTGGTAGGATAATGTGAGGATTGTAGTCAGTACGTGTTGTAATCCATTGGCATTCCACACATCATTTCCTTCAGGGATGTAATGTTACAACAACACATATAACAGCAGCTACTCTCTCAATTTGTAGCACCGTTATGTGTGATATGTCCCACTTTCCAGTCCAATACATATTCTATGTGTTGTTCAGATGTCCTGCACTACGAGATACGGTATATCACTAATTACCAAATGCACACCAGTTAGCATGACAATGACCTGGCAGACCCCTGGCTATGGTATGCAGTGGTGGCCAGGGTTATGCGTCCACAGCCTGGTACTTCTGTGGAAATCTGCACATAAGACAGCATGTCTGTCTGGCCATTGTGAACAGACTGCCAATGTTGTGTAGCAGTGTTGTGTGTTTATGCTTTTTAGGCTGGGTAGGGAAAATAGCAGCTGTGAGTGCCATACATCCTTTACCTATCTGACTCTGCATGCTGCTACAGCTGGTGGTGGTGTATCAGGCCCGTATGCTTGTAGGGGCTTACTGTAACATGTCATGTAACACCACTAGATTCCCAGTACACTGTGAACTGGGGTAGTATATGTAGGGGTAATGTGTGAGTGGCAAACGGTATGTGGTTGCTCTCACAGTATTATACTGTTGTGTTCAGTTTGCTTACTGGTATGTTGTTGTCACTGTGGTGCACTTGTTTGGGGGTATGCACTTTCACACCAGTGTCTGTGTTCCACTAGTATTACATCTAGTACTGCCTGCTATATTTGCTACTGCATGTTTACAGCCTCAGAGCTGGACCTGGGTAGTGTTATGTCAGTCTGATTGTAGTTTGATTGGTAGTTCAGTGTAGTTTCCCTACTGTTGTGTTATGTCCACATATTCATAGGATGTCCAGTTGTGTGGCCAATATCTTTGGTCTGGTCCCCACAACTGTTATGTATGCATGACACATTAATGAGATGATGTAGGGACTGAGATCAGTAACTAATGAGAAGCAACTGAGTCCTGGAATTGTGATATTTCAGTTGATATATGTTAGGACATATACTGTTACTACATGAACGTTCTCAGCTTATCTACTGATGTATTTTGTGCATGTTCTATTTTCATGCCTTTGTCCCCCACTTTGTCAGGCTTGGTCCACATTCATTGCATTAAGGTGTTCTGAGCATACCTCTCCACAGCCAGATTTTCCACAGAATGTCCAGATGTTTGGACCATACTTTTGTTCAGTACCACAATTTATTTCTATTTGTCTGGTAAATCACGGTGATGATCCAAGGATTTATGTCAGTAAATACATGACATGACATTTCAATTCCCATCATTATATCCTTCAGTGACTGTCTGCTGAAACACACACTGTTGCTGTCACACGTCTTCATTTGTAACAACGATTTTCTAATTATGTCCATATATGTGGCCCATTCCACCCCACCATTTACAGTCTTTGTACAGGTTCCTTGCATTAGCAGGTTGGGAGGGATGGTTTGGAGATATAACTGCACTGCATGTTATATACATACATATATATATATATATATATATATATATATATATATATATATGGTTTTACTTCATAATCTCGAAATGCTGAAATACCAAATTTCAGCATTCCGAGACCATGAAGCCAAACCATTCACAATACCGAAACCCACAATCACGAACATACATACACCACATAACACACACACCATTCCACCCACAGCACACAAACCGCACAACCCTACACTTTATATAAGCAGGTGGCAAGCCCCCTGCACTCCCTATGTGGGGGGGGGGGCTGTGCCTCCCACACCCCCCTACTTATATATACCAACTTCGAGATCGCACATAACAAAAAAAAAAAACACACCACGGCATTCCCCACTTGCTCACACACAAATACACATCACACATACACAAACAACAACATATCCAACACTCACGCTCATACATATACCACCATACCCTTACCCACACATACACCGTACAAAAACACACACAAACACTCACTCACCTGCAATTTCAGGCACCATAACACTACACGCAATGTACCAGAAATGCATAAGCGTGGATCTGAGATATTCAAATTCGCTCTTATGCACTTTTGGCATTCTGACTTTTCGGCTTCATGGTATCGGAATGCAGAAATTCAGTATTTCAGCATTTCGAGATTATGAAGTGAAACATATATACATTTTTTTCCTTCCGTTATGTTTAATATATGTATATCTATATATATACGTAATGCTTACATATATTTTCTTCTGTTATATATATATATAAATATATCTATATCTATCTATATATATATATATATATATATATATATATATAAATATATATATATATATATATATATATATATATATATATATATATATATATCTATATATATATATATATATAGATATATATATATATATATATATATATATATATATATATCTATATCTATATATCTATATATATATATATATATATATATATATATATGTGTGTGTGTGTGTGTGTGTGTACATGTCTATATACAATGCACAAAGGGTTCCACAACACTTTTCCCCTAATTTTGTATGCCTTTATTGCATGATATGTTTGAAAAAGAAACATTAATTCCTACAGCTCAGCTGGAGTACTGGTACATTCCTCTGATTAAAATGTTCAGGGTCATAGGTCCAATACTGAGGACCAGTGTTTTTTTTTTATTAATGTTAAATGACCTGAATGCAGGATATGTTCATTAAAGCACTATAACATCTCACAGGTCAGATGGTATAGTAGTATGTTGGTGTGATTGTTGAAGACAGTGTCCTGGGTTTGAGACTTGGCAGGGCTGACTATTTTGTTGCTGGGCAGAACAAGGTCTGATGAATAGAAACGGATTAAGGCACATTTCTGCATATCATACGTATAATGTTATATTTAAGCAATAAGCTAGGCATGGGTAATACTGGATTTACCCACAGTTGGTGTGGTTTGGTCACAAGGACAATACCCTCATGTCCATACAATGCCAACTGTGGGTAGGTCCAGCATTGCCACACCCAGCCATGGGTTATTGCTATTATACAAGGACATTATTTAAGAAAAACAATACGTACCGTTCTTAAAAATGTCATTGTATCATGCCTCCATGCTGCCCTTTCACAGTTTTCTGGTATCCCGGGCCATTTCTGATGTACTTTATATGCGTAAGGGACACGTTCCCACACTTACGCAGTACATCAGTGCTGTGCAGAAGTAACAGCAGAGATAAGGGGATCTCATTTGCTTTTTTTTTACATATCTCGGTATGTTATATGAGTTGATGAACTCGTATAACATAGTGAGATATATTAAAACAGCAATGGAGCTCTTCCTTTCTCGGTGACAGGAGGATCTCCATTGCATTTTTTTATGATATCTTGCTATGTTATATGAGTTCTTCGACTCGTAACACATAGCGAGATATGTTTGTAAATACAACGGAGATCTTCATTTCCCCATTGCTATCTCTGCAGACTGGAAATACAAACAGGTGGTATACAAATGGGAGTAGTCCAGGCATCCAGACCTTTTGCTATTTGCATACTCTCGGATTTACAATAGACAGTCTGTTTGGGCTGGCCAATTAGTGTACTCATCTTTGTATGTTAATGGCCAGCCATTGTGTAATGTAACATAAATATTTACATACACATTTATACTTTTATATTTACCTTCCATGACAACTTCCTATGTGCTTTCATTACAATATATTCATGTGTGACTATACTGTATGGGGCACGTGTGTTTATATGGGGGTTTCACATCTTTGTTACACTGACATCTCACTTTTGGAACTGCAACTTTACCTTGGTTGGCAAAAACTAATTGCTACATAGTTTATGTTTACTAAAATAAGTTTAACACTACTTTCACATGATAAAATAAATCGCCTGTTTTGGGACTTGAACCCTGAACATGTGCATGTAAAGCTGTTACTCTAACACTACACTATCATGACTTGGACATGTTCCCTTATCTATTTTCATTTAACTCCTATAGGATGTTTAAGCTGCAATGTACACACCCACTTAGCTACACTTAAACATTCCTTAGGGCATTATAAACAGGGATATATTATTATTATTTTCTGTAGGTTATGAGGGTATGTATTGTGGTGTTGTGACAACTACTTGGGACTGTGTTTGTGACATATTGCAATGATTGGGCTTTCAAGGTTCTGTGCGTGTTTCATGCTGATGCATGACATGTTCAGGATGTGCTTTATTTCTTTTGTGGGGCTGGGGTTGTACTTGTGTACACTTGGGGGATTTATCCCCTATTATGTGTGCATTTGCACACATTACCTGCTTCTGCAGACTGCAGAAGTGCCATACAGCACTTTAGCAATACAGGAGATGTGTCACAGAGGCTGTGACACACCCCCTGTATTGCTTTCCTACTGCCATTTTGCTTTCAGTGTCCGTGGACACTGAAATGCTTCTATTTTACATTTCAGTGTCTGCGGACACTGAAATACTGGCATAATATTAGAGCTAAACTTTAATATTTTGCCAGTACAGCTTCAGAAGTGCCATATGGCATTTTCTGAGCAAGGGGGCATATTTAATGTCCGTCTACTGCACGGACATGCCCCCTGCACTCGCACATAGAACCATGTCAGTTTTAGAGCACGGCAGCGTGCCTTCCTACATATGCATGGCGCGTTACTGTGCTGCACGGGAATGGTCCCTTCTGTACAAGAATAAGCTATTCTTGCATGGAAGTTTGCTGAATCTTTTTTTTTTTCAAATATTTTTATTTTTATTCTTCTGTTGTATTGTATGCATGTTACAAGGTCCAATCATTATGCAAGATATGGTGCAATCATTTTTAAGAAGAATTCAGACATAATTAGGTACATCATGTATGAACAGAAATTTCAGTGTTAAAAATATACTGATAACATCCTATATACACTGTACAAAATAGTGCTACAGACAGTCATTTTCTAATTAACATTGTGTCACAGTTAACATACTGTTTCCATACGGATACATATACAGAGCAGAGGTGACACATTTTTGATGTTACTCTTCCTTCCTCAATTCACTCACTTGTTTCAACAAAACACTGTATGTAATCCAAAAATAATATAACAAAACAGAAGAAATATGTACTTTTACAGAAAATACAGTGTAGAAAAATGCTAAATCAATCACTGACAGAAAGTAAGAAGAGTTAGATGATCCTATTTTCTTTTTTGTCCCACTCAGAGTGTGAAGGAAGGAAAAAAAACAACTAGTTTGTAATCATAAAAAAATATATGTTGTTTTGTTCATTTGAATCAAAAACTAAGCTTGAAAGCCTTGTTTTTGTTCAGACTCCATGCTGCACTATTTGTCTGAGGTGAGAAGCTAGCAATCTGACTGATTAGGCACATTGAAATGCAATTGTTTTACAAGAGCCATTGTTTTCTTAATGGCTCTGTAGTTAGAATAAGTGACCTATCCTAATTACTCTGTCATGCTTAGTAGCCTTCATGATGTAACAGATGATGAGACAAATACAGGAAATAAAGGCAAACAAAAATAAGTTCAGACATAAAACAAATGGACAAATTATTAAATTATATATTTTTATCTGGATGTGAAGTATTTGGTGTTGGATTACACGGAAGGAAAATCTTTTTTGGAAAGAAAAACTTGACTTTTGGATGGCATTCTCCTTTAATATAATGTATGATCCTAATATAATCTTACTGTATTGTCTGTCGGGCAACCTATTACAAAATAAATTTGGGCTGTTGATTCAGACAATGCCTTGTTTTTGTGAATTTGTACTCAAAGCCATTATTTTTTCCATTTTCCACAAAAAAATAATTTTTTTATTCATAGGTTCATAGCTAGGTACTAGGCTATAGGCCCTAGGGCCTATACAAGCCCAGCCAAAAAGGTACCCTGGCTTTTGCCACCCAAGAAAATTATTTTCCTGTGCCACTGTCGAGCAGAGCCACAGAAGTGATCCCTGAGGTGAATTTCTTATTTCCCATCCAATCATCAAGATTTTTCTTGAAGAGTACTAATGAGGAGCTTTGTTTGATATAGATAGGTAGTTTATTCCAGAGTATGGGAAGTCTCTGGGACAGGAATCTATCCCTCAGGCATGTTCTGTTTATTGTGGTGACAAGGTTTAGGTCCCTAGAGCATGTAGCTCAAAGGGATTGGGACTTTTTTAAGTAGAGCATGTCCAACAGCTCTGGGTTTGACATAGCTTTGTATGTTAGGCAGAGATCACCTCCGAGTAGGCGATATGCGACGGTGTAAAGATGGAGTTTTTTGAGACGGTCTGTGTAGGGCATCTGTTTGAGGCTGGTAATCCTCTTTGTGAGGTATTTCTGCAGCCTTTCCAGTTGTTGTAGATGTCTTGTGAGGTACATACCAAAAGGGGCATTGTACTCTATAATGGGTCAAATGAGTGATGAATAGAGGGGAACAATGACCTCTTTTTTTCTGGATGAGAAACCTTTTGTGATGAGGTGTGCCACATAGAAGGATTTCCTGACTACTGTGGCGATGTGATTATCATAGGAGAGACTACTGTCCACCTGTGTCCCAAGGTCTCTTATCACACTTTTGGTGTTAAGTATACTACCGCCTATGTTGTAGTTAATGGGTACAGAGTTTTTACCAAAGGGGATGACAATGCACTTTTTGGCATTGAGCTTAAGGCCATGGCTCATGTCTCAGTGAGACCCTTTTGTAGGATGTCCACATCGTTAGAAGTTTCACTTATGGCTCCTAGTTTGCAGTCATCTGTGAACTTCATTAGCCAAAGACCTTCTGTGTTAGCCTGTACTTCAGAGAAGTAGATACCAAACAGGAGAGGACCCAGGACTGAACCCTGTAGTACTGCACTTGTCACTGGTCTGAAGTTGGATTTGGAGTCTGCTACTTTCACAGTGTGGGTTCTGTCAGTGAGCCAGTTGGCAACCCATCTTGTGACATAGCGATTTATACCTAGTTTAGTGAGTTTATCTATAATTCCAGAGTGGGGAATGGTGTCGAAAGCCTTGGCAAGATCTAGATAGGCTGTGTGAACCACTTTACCCTCGTCTATGGCTTTGGTGACTGCTTCAAAGAAGTCTATTAGGTTTAGGAGACATGATCTGCCTTTTACAAACCCAAACTGTGTGGGGTCCAGAGTTTGGAGATTACCAATGTCTTTGTTTATAAGTTCCACGATGATACGTTCCATGGTCTTGCAGACCAGGCTCATCAGGCTAATGGGGCGGTAGTTCCCGGGGTCCATGGTGCCTCCCCCCTTGTGGAGTGTGATAACCCTCACTGTGCACCATTCAGCAGGCACAAAGCTTGAATTGAGACTATGATTGAACATTGTACTATAGGTGGGGTGCCAGTTCATTCTGTAGTTCGTGTAGAACGTAGCCTGGGATGTTGTCTGGTCCCATGGATGCTATGTTCTTGGCTTTGGAGCATGTGTTTTTAACCTGTGCAGCCGTGATTACAGGAACTTTGCATTCTTCCGGTATAGAGATGGGCTCTTTATGGGGTGAGAGGGGGGTAAAGTTAGCACTGAACCTATCTGCCAGGATTTTGGCAGTATCAGTTGAGTCTGTATATTTAGTGCCATTGTGTTGTAACTCAGAGCAGACCTGAGTGTTGCCATTGAGATTCTTGACATAGCTATAGAATGCTTTGTGGCTGTCTTTAGAATCAGTGGCGATTTTGTTTTCGTAACTAGCTTTGGAGAATTTTATCAGGGATCGCAGCTTCTTACTAAGGCTGACCAGAGAGCTCCTCCACTCATGGGATTTTACTCTCTTTTGCAACAGTTTTTTCCTTCTGTTGTACAGTTTGTGTATGGCAGGGACCACCAGATTGGCTTCCTTTTTTTGGAGGATAGCATTTTGGTTCCATTTGGGATAGCACGATCCAAGCACTCATGTAAGTATTTATAAAGTGCAATTGTGTAGGATTCAGTAGTCGTAACTGTATTGTCCATCTGCATGGGTGTCATGAAGTTCACCACTTCTGTCTTAAGAAGCATGAAGTTGGCTTTGGAGAATTTTTTACCATGGTTTCCTTAATGGGGTGGGGGCAGGATGTGGATATCTAGGGTAATTAGCTTATGGTTGGATTGGACCAATGAGGCATTGACTTCAGGTGTGGAATACCAGTCACTCATGTTGGTAATGACTAGATCTAGGATATTGTTGCCCCTGGTGGGGGTGTGGATAAGTTGATCCAGGGCATTGGAGTTTATGAATTCCAGAAAGCGTTGAGTGAAGGAGTTGGTACATGAGTAGTTTTCCCAGTTAAAGGTGGGGTAGTTGAAATCACCCATTATTAGGGTGTTTGGTTGAACCCTAATATTTTCCAGTACATCAAGAAAAGAGGAGTGGGAATCCTGGGGCATGGTGGGGGATCTGTAGCAAGCTACAATTTGAATTGCAGTTTTGCCCAGAGTTAGTTGCACTTGGATAACCTCGGCTGCATTATGCTGGGCAACTAGCCTGGAAGTGTGGATATCCTTAATGAATATGGACACACCTCTGCCTTTGGTGTTCTGGTCCAGGTTACATGGCCGAAAAATGTGGTATGAGTTATAGCCTGGTAGTGCAGGGGTGCTCTCTGGGGCCTTGAACCAGGTTTCAGTCACTGCACAGATATCGATGTTCTCCATTTTAAGGAGTGCCTCAAGTGAGTGCATTTTGAGATTTAGACATCTAGCATTGAGTAGCATCACCGTCAGTTTTTGCTTGCCTGTTCCTGTTACGGTGGTGAATTTGTCATTTGAACCTTGCCTAAAAAAAGCACTATAGGGGCGGCAAGAACCTTAGCCAGTATCTGGAATCTCAGGGGTGACAGGTGAAGGCCATCTCTGGCAAAGCATCGTGGTCTGTCGACCATGTCATCCCAGGCATACAGATACTGGATCCCTTTAAAATGACACCAGAAGCTTAGCCAATTGTTGAAGTCAATCATTTTGTCCTTGTACTGCGGTATCATTTTGGGTGATGGCAGAATGCTACTCAGGGCTAGGGTCATACCTGCCTGGGCTACAAGATCGGAGAGCTCTTCCATTTCTATTTCCATGTAGTCCAGGGAGGTACATTTCAGGTCATTCACACCAACATGGACAATGACAGAGTCATATTTGTACTTGTTGTGGAGTGACCTGAGTGCGTGGGTTATGTGGCAGATCCTGGCACCCGACAGGCAGCTGACAGTAACCTTCTCCTTGTTTAGCCTGGTGATTGGAACATCAGTGTGCCTGACTATAGAGTCACCTATGACTAGTGTGTTGGGTACATTGTTTTACCTTATTGGCTGTGGTTGAGTGGCACACTGAGTCTGCAGGCTATGTGTCATTTGGGTTGTGTTGGGGGGGTGGAGGTTGCTTGCATTTCTGCTTTTTAGGTCTCTGTTGCTTTTGCAGATCATTATTGAGAGCCTCCGCAAATGTTTTTGTGTTTCTATGTGTGGATTTTGGTGGTGTAGATTTAGTGAGACTATGTGATGAGTGTGGTGTGGTGCAAGTGTTTACCT
This sequence comes from Protopterus annectens, assembly GCF_019279795.1. Lineage (NCBI taxonomy): Eukaryota > Metazoa > Chordata > Ceratodontiformes > Protopteridae > Protopterus > Protopterus annectens. Next base: position 695,115,938 of record NC_056733.1, read on the forward strand.
CTTGAATGTCAAGTTCAGTCTTGGTTGGAGAGAGCTTTACCTCCAGTTTGGCTAGATAAGTGCATCTCTCACAGGTTGTGGTTGTGTTGGGTGGTAGGAGGAGAGGGTTGTCTGTGTACATGAGGCAATTTCTCAATTTCCCCAAGATGCCCAGATTCATCAGATAGACAGGAGAGAACACTGGGAGCTGACCCTTGGACATGCCTGAATAAAAAAATATTTTCCTCTAGATAAGTGAGGAAAGTGAGTACAAGAGCTGTTTTTCTCTAAGCAAGTGAGGAAAGTAAGTACCAAAACTGTTTTCCTCTAGGTAATGAGGAAGGTTGAGTGCTGTAGTAATTAGTAGGTTATTTAGTTCTGAATAAGTGCTGATCACGAATAAGCAAATTCAAGTGCTAAAACTAAGAATCTGTATCTGGTCTAAACTAGTTACAGGAAAGGGAGGAAACAAGTGCAAATGCGGGCTTTTAAATCAGAAAGTTGAGAGAGATGGAAAAACTGCCCAAACGGCCAATAACTACACTTTCTGGGCCAGTACCACTCCTTTTGTGGTAGATAGGTTACCTAGTGCTTACCACTCCCACTGATAAGCTAGAAGGCTTCCCTCCAACACAGAAAGCTTAAAAAAATGAAGAAATATTCCCTTTTCCTGTGGTGAACTGTCCAATAAATAATCCACAAACCAAAAGACAGCTGGTTCACCCAGGCTAACACTGTGCTGAAAAGCAAATAAACTGTCTGTGCAATCCAGTAATAAAACTTCTGTTAAAATCCAGAATTTAATAAAAAAAAATGAAATAAAACAAAATAAGAACAAAAATAATGAAAATTAAGTCCCTTGTCCAAGTTTCAGACTTCATTTCATCCATCCAAAGTCAGTATACATAAGTTTCTGACTTCATCACATCCATTCAAGATCAATAGGGAACTTCTACTAAAATTCCACACTCTCTGTTCAGATGTTTATCATACTGTCCAGTTTTGTTTTGATGAAACCAGAGCAGGAAAGATATGGGCATATTAAACTACAAATAGCATATGTCGACAGCATCAAATCTTCTAATCTTGACACTAACATAATCGAACTTAATCAAACTTCCATTAGTACATAAATGCTCTTATAAAGCAAAATAATAAGTATGTTATTTCACTATAGCAATGTATGCAAGTTTCAGACTTCATTCCATGCATCCAAGATCAATAATGTATACATTTTTGACTTCATCCCATCCATTCAAGATCAATAGGAGATTTTACTAAGATTCCACCATGTCTCTTCAGATATTTATCATTCATCACTTATGATCTCGTTAGCTCATGGTTGATCTGCGTCTCTTCAAGACAGGTTTCAACGGTATAACACTAGTCAACCCCGGATGTTGATCAGCTCTAAGGTTTATTATCCATTTGGTTTCCCTAAGTTCAGTTATGTTCTCATTATCCCCGTTTTTGGGCCAATATGTATGGTCTCTATAGCTTTATATGAAAACAAGTGATCTTTATGCTGACTGACATGATTAGCTAGGGCATTATGAACATCTTGGTTCACAATGTCCCTTTGATGCCTCTGTATGCGTTTCTTAAGCATTTGGTTAGTTTTGCCTACATAAAATGACTGGCATGATCTACATGTAGCCAGATAAACAACATTGTTCGTGGTACAGGTTGCTTTGACATCAAATATATAAAGTCTCTTTGTTCTTGGATGCTCAAACTTGTTGCTACTATCTATCAGAGTACAAATATTGCAATTGCCACACATAAGTCCCCTTCTGTCCTTGAATCCGCTTCATCTTTTGTGTATTTGTGCACAATAATCTTTTCAGATTCCTCTTGTTTTTGTAGCAGAAATGTGGTCTTTCTCCCACTATATCTTTCAACTGGGAATCTTTCATTAAAATGGGCCAAAACTGTTGGATTATTTGCTGAATTTGATAGTTATCCGTGCTATAAGTTAGAGCAAATCTGGTCAGTGTATCTTTATCCTTCTTCCTATCTTCCTTTTCCTGCGTTGGTAACCTCAAGTCTTTCCCCTTATAGCCTCTTTCTTTCAAATTTTCCTGTAAAAGACTCACCTGTCTATTACGTGTGTCCTTTCAGTTACAACGTTTATAAATCCTATTAGTTTCATTTCTCATGATGTTTCTGGAAATATGTCTAGGATGCATACTGTTTTTCAGCAGATAATGGTTACGCCAGGTACTTTTCCTGTGTAGATCGATTTCTAGTTCTCCTATTTCATTGAGCATAACATTAACATCCAAAAAACTTACTGTGTGTTTAGAATAGTTAGAGCTAAAAGTCAAGAACAAGGTGGTTGTATTCAAATAATTATGAAAGAGTTGAAATTGCTCTGTACTTCCTTTCCATAAGATGAGCAAGTCATCTACAAAACGCCCATAGTACAGAATGTTATTGAACCATGGGTTGTCAGTATTTAAAACAAATTCCAACTCCCATTGAACTAGAACTAGGTTCGAATAACTATTGGCACAGGGGGTGCCCATGGCAACCCCCCATTTCTGTAAATAGTTTTGTTCACCAAATAAGAAAAGGTTATTCTCCAGAATCAACTCAAGTAGGTCACAAATAGTTCGAGTCTCTAATGCATTCTTCCTTGCAGATATTAGTCTTCTTATTGAATTTATACCTGCTTCATTCGGTATGGTAGTAAAAAGACTATTGATATCTAATGTGGTAAGAAGAAGGCTAGATTTATCCATTATTGCTTCCATCACTGGATGCAATTTATGAAGGAAGTCATCTGTGTCTCTTAACACTGTACCATGATTCTTTAAAATTTCTTTCAATTCTCTTTCTACAAATAAAGACATATTTTCTGTAATCCAACCTTGGCCGGAAACAATAGGATGTAATGGTGAATCTTGAAGCTTTTTATGTATCTTCGGTAAGCCATTAATACTGGGAACTGTAGGATTGGTGACATCTAGGAAGTTAAATAGATCTAAGTCAATTTGCCTTTGTAAAACCATATCATGTAGATATGATCTAACTTTATGTATAGCTCGATTGACATCCAAAGGTGTAACAGCAGTATAAGTTTTCGAATCCTTTAACATTTCTTCCATTTTACTGAAATACCATGAGGAATCCATAACTACTATAGCTCCACCTATGTCTGCTGGTTTCAGTATAACTTCTCTATTCTGTTGTAAATGCTGAATAGCTTCCCTCTCTTCTGAGGTTATGTTACTGAAATGTTTGGTACGGGGATCCAACCTCAATTTCTCTACTTCATTGGTACATAATCTTGTAAATAACTCAACTGCCGGGTGGCTAACAGGTACAAATGTGCTAGTTTTTCTTGGTTTCTTGTTGAGCTCCTGTTTATTACCAAATATATTCTTCAATGTAACATTTCGACTAAAACATTTTAGATCAATGACAAATTCACTTAAATCAGATCTAAAAGAGAGAATAAAAGTCAAACCTTTTTGCAATATCGACTGTTCGGCTGCTGTTAAAACACAACTGGATATATTCACCACCAACAATTTGTTCACATCAGGGGTTTTTCCTCTTCCGGTCTTGACTTCGTGATCTGTTGCTTGTATAATAATTCTGCTTCAGAAAAATTGGCAAAGTAGTAGTGACTGGTAAGTGGGCACCCTTTAATTTAGGTATAGCCCCTGAAGTAGATGTTTCAGTAGTGTTAGTTAAAATGTTGTCAGAACCTGGAAGTTCCTGCTCTGCTGAGAGTTTCTGAACTTCACTTTCAATACGTGAATTATCCACAAAGTTAATATTGCGTGTCTCCAGATTTACTTTTCCATTACTAAAATTACTGTTACTAAACGTTGGAACATGTTGTCTCTGTCCAACTAATTGTTCCTCCCTTGGCCATTCGAAGATACGTCCATGCTTGAAATCCAATACATCTCCATTCAGTTTTTTAATTTTCTGTTCTTTTATTTTAGTCTCATAGATATTCAAATTAAACTGTAACGTTTCCAATCTATTTATATGATAAGGAGTTAAGTTCACCTTTTCTAGTTCTATCTGTTTGTCTTGTATCTATTGAACAGTCTTCTCTTCTTCTGGTTTAAATATTCTAACAGAAGTTTGATGTACCTGAAGCTGGTTTCAAAATTGATCGCCTGCCAGCTTGCTAATAATGAAGGATGTTGAGTCCCATAACTAGGCATGCATTTGACCCGCATGCCTCTAGGCATAACTTTGTGATGCAGACATGCTTCTAAATGGTACCGCTGCCAAGTAAGTCTTTTCAGGTTTATATGCAGCAGTTTCAACATCCCTAAGTATGGTTTCAAACCTGGAACTATTAGCATTTTCCTTAGGATTACTTCCAATGCTAGCTTCATTCAAATCAAAATGTAAGCTCAGTAGTGGATTCAAATTGTTGTCTGCATTTTTCATATTTGTTCCTTGGAGAAAATCCAAAACAGCAGCATTTGTCTTACTCCTTGAGTCACTAGATTCGTTAGCCATATGCAGAGAGAAATATAAACAAAATAGCAAAAAAAATGAAATATTCCCTTTTGCTGCGGTGAACTGTCCAATAAATAATCCACAAACCAAAAGACAGCTGGTTCACCCAGGCTAACACTGTGCTAAAAAGCAAATAAATTGTCTGTGCAATCCAGTAATAAAAGTTCTGTTAAAATCCAGAATTTAATAAAAAAAATGAAATAAAACAAAATAAGAACAAAAATAATGAAAATTAAGTCCCTTGTCCAACGATAAGCGCTTTTGAATAGTTCTTCTTCAGATCGTATAATCAAATGGGACATTCATCTGTATATATAAGCCAATCAGAATTATTCACCCAATGGAATATCAACACCAAGGTTCCAGCCAATCCATGTTTGGATTTCTCCATCTGATTTGCATAAACCGGGTTAATAATCCCATTTTCTAAATGGATGCCTCACACAGCTTGCTAATGTTCAGTACTAATGAAATATACAAAGTAAGTGATGTTAGTAACCAATAGCACTTCCAAAAGAAGTAACAGATGAAGCAGCTAGCTTTCATGCATACTTAGAAGCATGCCTCACACTAATGTATTGGAGTCAGAGTATGCAAAATAGGTGAACTAAACAGCCAATAGTGGCTTCCAAGAAACAGCAAAAGACAAATCTGCTAGCCTTCATGTATTCTTATTGAAAAACTTGTCAAATAATCCCAAAAGCAGTTTTTACATATTTCTAATATTCAATAGAGAAAAAATGGCACGCACAATAAATGGATGATCTAAGTAGCCAATAGTGGCTTCCAAGGAGTGGCCAGGTGAACTAGCTGTCTTTTGGTTTGTGAACACAGAAAGCTTGGGGGGCTCAAAAGCTTACATACAGTCCTGGATACAGCAAATCTGAATCTGGACTACACTAGTTACAGGAAAGGTAGAAGACAGGCTTAGATTTTTTTTTTATACAGAAAAGTAGCTAAAACAGCAGTAAAAACAATTCAAATGCAGTGCAAGCTAGCATGCTTGAGTATGTAGCAATGTTAGACCAAACAGTTTAAAAAATGCAATTAAATTAAAAATGATTATGCGCTTCTCTCATCACCCTGAGTAATAATAAAGATTAGGTTCCAAAATTTCTGATAATAATCTTTATTATTAGCATTCTTTAAAAAGATTTTTTGTGAAGATATGTATTTTGTTGCCAGATTTCTGAAGTTTTTCCAAGATAATTTAGTATGCTCCATCCAGTTTTTTGGTTATATATAATTTGATTAATAAACATATTGTGATACGTATGTAAAATTTTAATTTAGGAAGTTTAGTATCAGTAATGTGCAGAACAGCCATGGTGGTACAGCGGTAGCATTGTTACCTCACAGCAAGAGGTTCTCCCGTTCGATTCTTGGCTGGGCTTGGGAGTGCCTTCTGTGTGGAGTCTGCATGTCCTCCTCGCAGTTGGGTAGCGTTCGAAAGACATGCGTACATAAATGGGCGTGCCTTCATTGAAGGTTGGGCGTCGAGCTGGCACCTCGGCATTTCGTACAAATCTGCTGCTAATCATTAGCGGACCGGAGTTCTGTTGTGGCAACCCCTTACCGGGAAAAGCCAAAAGACAAACAACAAGTATCAGTAATGTGCAGAAATGCCATTTCCATGATAGGGTGGTTGGCTGATTACTTCTTAACATAAGCACTGATGAGGGAGCTAGAGCCCCCTTAGCACCCCTTCTAAATCTGCCTATGCCGCCTATGACAATTTACTGCATGCAAAAGAACTCCTTTTCAACATACACCAAGTGGTAGTTCTTTTCCACATCTGGTTGTACTGACATTGTGTTACCAGAGACTGCCACGTTTTTCTAAGTTGCTTGTCTTGCTTCCAGCATTCCTATTCACCTGCCATTAAAATAAGCGTTTTATTTTACCAATACTGCTTATATTTGACTTTCTTATATTTTAGGTAGCTGCAGTCACTAGGGGTGCCACATTTTCAGATACGAAAAATGTGGCATTTCTTCATGTAAATAATTAATTTTGCAAGACAAACCATACTCGCCAGTAATGCAAAAGACTGGATATTACTTTGCTGTCGGAATAAGAAATTACTCTTATAGACTTGGATCTGTTTCTGTTGTTTCATGTCATATTATTATGTTTCAGATACAAGATAATTGTCATATGCAGCTATTACTGGAAATTTAGGACCTTTTTGTACTAAAATCTCGGGACATTTGCCATTTTCCATGTTTTTTCACAAGACAGACATGCCCAGATAGGTACTGTCCTGCATAAATAGAAATAGTTGTAACCCTAGTAATCACCCACTTACGTATTTGTTTTACTCTTTGACTGGACAAGTATTTTGGTTATGTCACCCACATTTTGCGTTTTATATTGTTTTAGTTGCTTTCTCACCTTTTAAATCTGTTCTCTTTGTTGCATAATTATTATTTTCTTCGGACTACAAACCGTGTACTTGCTAGTATTTATGGCATTGAGCATATGACATGGCTGTGCATGATATTGTTGCCCTTAGGACCAGGTGATTGGAAAGGATTTACAAGGATTAATTAGCTTACCTAATCAAGAATCAAATTAACAAATACATATGCATCACTCAGGGTTATACTTCACAATATTATCCTGCAGATGGCAGTGTTGAACTAAGTATCCCTAGCTTAACCACACTGTAAAGTATTGCAGTTCCTTTGAATAATTAACTTGCTTTTTAAGACAAGCAACATGATTGAAGTCCAGTTTTGAACCTGAGTCATTAATATAATGAGACAAAGTGTTAGAGGCAGTGTGCTTTGAGCTGATATACCGAATTCTGAGGCACAAATGCAAAAGAGGAGTGTCTGAAAAAGTACTTTGGATGAGTAATATATTTTGTACCGCACATGAAACAGTGGACAAACAGGGCTCTTCTAGACAGCTGAGTGTCTTGACAATTCACTGTACTTAGTTAAATGTATGTTGGCATTTTCCTCATACCTTCTGAGTATATGTTTATTTTTGTATAAATTCAGTATACTTAATCAAGATTTTTTTACTTAACATCTTGAACATTATGTAGGATGCTAATGAATTGGTTCTGCATCTTACATAATCAGCAGCAAACATAATAAGGGACTGCAGTCAAGTATCTAAGAAAATAAGCTCTGGAGATAAATAAGTTTAAAGTGTAGTCTGCTAAACAAAACTCAGTAAGCAGGGAACTGTCAAATTGGAAAGTACATGTTGAAAGTATACTGCATATGAGGCATTATTTTTTTTAAATAAATTACATAGTCTAAAGTGATACAGTATGATGGCCCAACAACTGCTGGATGAGGTAACCTTATTTATCCCCACCTATTGTTTCTCAGCCTTATCAACCCCACACATGATAAACTTCCTGTATGTCTTCAGAAATAATCAGATAACTGACCACTTCTCGTGGAGTCAGTGTGGAAAGCTTGTTCAGGCTGTTTGTTGAGAAATCTAGCCTTTATCTTGTACAAGAGCAGAGGAGTAACTGCCATTTTCTTTCAAACAGCTTGTTCATCTTTTCTTGGTACATCATTCACTGGCACTTCTTTTTATCCACTGTTTATATGACAGAAGGTGGTCAACCTGAAACTGTCTAAAGTTATGGCATGGATTGTGGTTAATATCAAGACAAGATAATGTATTTGTTTATTGAACAGAGTAGTACACAAATTCCTGATGTAGTACAGTGGAGTTACACTTGTCTATCTGAAGCCTGGGATCCTGGCTGTCTCTCATTAGCTTCCATGACATAGACAGGAGATATGGGTCATATACATTTAGACAGTAGTTATGTTTTTTACTTACATTTTAAAAGCTAATAAGGTCATTGCAATGAGTGGCATGGCATGTAGTACACAAACGTTTCAGAAATTTCAGTATACAGAACAAGTTTAAATCACATTTTGTCTCCGTTGTTGTTGTTGTTGTGTCTTTTGGCTTTTCCCAGTTAAGGAGGGTCGCCACAGTGGAACTCCGGTCCACTAATGATTGGCAGTAGATTTTTATGTGCTGAGTTGCCGGCCCTGATGCACAACCTTCAACAAAGGTATGCCCATTCATGCATGTCTCCACACAGAAGATGCTCTAGCTGAGAATCAAACAGGACAATGTCTTACTGTGAGGTGACAACGCTACCGCAGCACCACCAACACAGTTCACATTTTGTCTCTGTGGTATTTCTTAAATCTTTCTGTGGTATTTCTTAAATTTCCTTACATAGCATGTTATGAAAGATTGGTTTAAATATCTGCCATGACTAAAAATATATTTGAAAAAGTATATAACTTGGTAGGTGTGTGTGTGTGTGTGTGTGTGTGTGTGTGTGTGTGTGTGTGTGTGTGTGTGTGTGTGTGTGTGTGTGTGTGTGTGTGTGCCTTCTAAAGCCTAGTTGGAGAGACAGATATGAAAACAGGCGACCTTATGTATGGGTGGACAATGCTTCTTTGCATTAGTTCTGTTTTTTCTTGAAGAGAGCCTGCCTGAGTGTCAGTTGTCAGTACCAAGTTGATAGTGTCTGAAGAAATGAACTCATTTTAGAAATCCCAAAATGAAATGCCCATTCACTCATGTCTCCACACACAAGACGCTCTAGCTGAGAATCGAACAGGACAATGTCTTACAGTGAGGCGACAATGCTACCACAGCACCACCATGTTAAAGGATTATTTAAAGACTTTATGTAAAGACGTTATGGGCACAACAAAAATATATGATGATAAAGGTTTATATACTGGAGGTTGGGAATGTCGGATAATTTAAAAATGGAAAATGAAAATGTTATACATATTCCAAGTGTAATAAATGCAGATGGTAATAGAGGATTTGTTAGCTATAGAGGACAACTGAAAACATATTTTTTTCTGTGGAAAGATAATCATTTGATTAGCTACTGTGATAAACAAAAATGTTTTATTTGTGGAAGACCAGGGCCTGAAGCTAAGAAATGTGATATGATATGTAAAACATGTGGGCAAACTGGGCACATATGGATGGATTGTGAAGAAAATACAGAAACTATAGAACAAAATCAGGTGCAAGAATCTGCACATAATATAAAAAAAGATATAGAAAAGGAGGATGAAGGACAAATTACTAGATAAGAAAGTAATAAATAAGTAACAATGGTTAAAAATGAAATAAATGAAAGAGAAAAAGTGGTGCAATATACGAGTGAAGAGGAATATGTAAAATGGCAAGTAGTCAGGGGAAACAAATTCTATAGGGAAAAGGGTGAAGGAGATAAAAAGAAGTTTAAACGTGCAATTGTGAAAGAACAAAATGTAAAGGATAAAAGTGGAAGGAGATAATCTTTTTTTCTGAAAAGAGGCTGAAGATCTTAGCAATGAATTTTAATGGTATAAAGAATATTAAAAGATGAATAGGCATATTGGAATGGTGTGCAACATTTGATATGTATATAATTATATTAGAAGATGCAAGAGTATTAACAGAAGAGGAAAGGTTACAAACTGAAGTGTTAAGGGTGGAAACATTATTTTTATTTTTATTGATTTAGTTTACATTTGTTGACCAGGATAGTCCGACTGGATTCATGTCCATTTTCAGCTGAGGCCCGGGGAGAAAAGCTCCAAGGTAAAAATAAAAGAAATGAAAACATATTACAAATATGGTATAGACAAAGAATATGTAAGCAAACATGAATAGACAAGTTCAACAGGTTAGAGTTACTCCCTGGTGACAGTCAGGGGTAAGTTCAACAGTAATCTGATGATGAGAGTTATCCAGGCTTGTTGCAGTGGTAAAGCCAGTTTAGTGCCAGATGTTGTTTGAATCTAGTTTTAAATTGGCCTAGGGAGGAGAGCAAAGTAATATCAGCTGGAAGTGAGCTCGAGGCTCTGCCTGCAGAGTTTGCAAAGAAGGAATCACCGGCTGCATTGTTAATTTTGATTGTCTGAATTAGTAGTCTGTTCGAGGATCGAAGTAGTCATAGCATGTTATAAGGGGTGATAAGATTTTTAAGTGCCGGTGTGTTATCCGGATTATAAAGGATTTTATTAGCCATAATCAGTATGTTATATTTGGAATATGGGAAACTATACATACTTAGGACTAGGTGTGTTACATCAGGAAAATATAAAAACAGAATTATTGCACTATATGCATATGTTACAAAGAAAGAAAGATATAGAAATAGTGTTTAAAAGTTCTAAATTACGTGGGCGTTAATATGGACATAATATTGGTAGGGGACTTTGTGATGTTAAGAAAAAGAAAGAAAGAAGGATGGAAGTGATTAAGAATGTGCATGAGACAATGAAAAGTGGAAAGCTATTTATATGGGATAGCATACATTAGATGTATAAAAGAAATGAAATAAGAACAGAAATTGATTATTTTCTAATATCTGATAGTTTAAAAATTTTGCAAAAATGATGAAAGTAACAGGCTTTTCAGATCATTTAGCTATACGGATAAATATGGATAGAACTGCAAGAGAAATAAGGATATATGAGAATTGGTAAAGGCGTTAAGAGACTTAATAAAAAAGATTTAGATGAAGAAGATATGAAGGAGATTATGAAATTATGGAAAGAGCATACAGGTTTGACAATTTTTTTATGAAAACTGGATGAACTGGTGGATAAGTTTTAAAGAAAAGTACAAAAAATGCTTTTTGAGCTTGGTTTTGCATCTCACAAGGGATAATTGGCTAGGCTTAAAATGGCTCACAAGGGCAGTTAGTACTAATCTGTGAACCTATGAACCTATGAATTGTCAAGCTTGGAAAAGAAAGAGAAAAAATAATATATAGGCAATTGACACAATAAATATTTAGAGAAGTGCTAAGAGAAGACAACTTTTTTGAAAAGGAAAATAAAATATATGATTTAAATCAGGAGAGGATTAAAAAGATGTTATAGAAAGAAAGATATTTCTTGCAAGGGAAAAATGAAGAGGTGGCTCTGTGTTTAAATAAATTGATAAAAGAGAACAAGAGTATAATAAGAGAACCGAAAAATAATGAAGGAGATAGAATGACTACACAATATAAAATATTTGAGTTAATAAGGAACACTATAGAGAACACCTTTACAAAGAAAGAGATAAAAGAAAAAAGGAAAGTTAAAAAAAATGAGTAAGGAGGATAATGAGAGTTTGGAAAAATATAAGTATGGAAGAATTAAATGGAAGTTTAAAAGAAACTAATCTGCAGCAAGCTATGGGAATGGATGGTATTAAATTTCACATGTATAATCATATTATGGAAGAATGGCAAAAATTTACTTTGTGGAGCTATTGAATAATGGTTGGAGATAGGAGTGGTAGAAAAAGAAATATGTACTGGGATTATGAAATCTATATAGAAAAAAGGATAAAAAGGTGATATAAGAAATTGGAGACCAACCGTGTTGAATAATACTAATTACAAAATCTTTATGAGAATAGTAAATAAAAGAATAGCAAATGAAGTGTACAAATTAATTGAATATACAATATTTGGTAAGAAAGGAAAAGGAAGTCAGGATTTACTGTGGATAATAAGAGAGGTGGCAGATGATATCATAAATAAAAAGGTGGAAACTAAAGTTATGGTAGGAGATGTGAGTAAAGCATTTGATAAAATACAATATGAATGTTTATAGAATATATTAAGGGATTATAATATAAGTGAAAATATAATAAAATAATTAAATCACTATATGAAAAGAATAATGTGATAGTAATTTTAAATGGATGGTTGAGTGAAGAAATAGTAATACAGTGTGGGATAAGGCAATGATGTCCTGCAAGTAGTATTGTATTTGTGTTAGTTATGAATGTGGTTGTCAATAAAGTGAATAAATTATTAGACATTGCAAGTTATAAGATGTCAGAAAAAAATACAAATTCTAATAATTCTCACTTGCGCAGATGATATAGTTTTAATTACTAAGAGTAAAGAATGGATGGGAGAAGGAATTAGAAAGATAAATAGCTATTTGAAAATACTTAGTTTATGTAGAAACAGAGATAAAAGTCAAAGGTTTGGATTTAAGGGAAAGATTGATGCATTCAGTTTAATGATGACATACTGGGAATAACATTTGGATTGGGAGAGCATAAAGGAAAAAAGTGGGAGAACGTCTTGCAGAAATTGAAAAATATGTGTATGTTTTAGAAATCTTATAAACTGTCATATAAAAAATATACATAATAAACTCAATTCTTTTAGGCAACTTGGTCTATTTAACAAGTGTGTATATGATCCCGTCCAAGTATGAAAAAGAAATAATGTTCATTGTATTTTATTTTATATGGGGATCTAGGCTACATCCACTTAGAAGATGGACTGTGTATGTTACAGAAGAGGACGTGGGACTAGGGTTAATCAACCCAATTGTTTATGCAGCTTCCTTGAATTTAAATAGAGCTTTGGTAGTATTTAAAAAAGAGAATAGGAACTTAGTAGAACATGTATTAAACATTAAATAGTTTTTTGGGAAAGGACAAATCTAGGGAAAAGATGGAAAAATCATATAAATGAAGATATTAAAGAATACTAAAACATTTTTTATGGAAATTGAATATAAATGATGTTGAGAAAAATCAGAAAGAATGGTATTTAAATATAATGAATGTATTCCCATGGAAACATTTAGAGAATGAAAAAAGAAATGCTATTAAATGTGAATGTGATTTGAGATGTACAGCATGTGGTATGAATATGATCTAAGATGTATTGCATTTGCTATGAATGTGATCTAAGATGTACAGCACATGCTATGAATGTGATCTAAGATGTGCTGTATATGCTATAAGTGTGATCTAGGATGTACTGCATGCATCATGAATATAATTTGAGATGTACTGCATGTGCTATGACTGTGATCTAAGATGTATTTCATGTGCTTTAAATGTAATCGAAGATGTACTGTATGCACTATAAATATCATGTAAGATGTATTGCTTATCCTAGTGATCTAAGATGTACTGCCCATGCTATGAATGTGATTTAAGATGCGTACTATGAATGTGATCTAAGATGCACTGCATGTGCTATGAATGTGATCTAAGATGTACTGCATGTGCTATGAATCTGATCTAAGATATAGTGCATGTGCTGTGAATGTGATTTGAAATGTACTGCATGTGCTATAGATTTATTTATTTTATTTATTTTACATTTGTTGACCGGGATAGTCCGACTGGATACATGTCCATTTTCAGCAGAGGCCCGGGGAGAAAAGCTCCAACATAGTCTCTATGACAGATAGTAACATATTAGAGTTTAAGATAGAAAAGTATAAAAAGCAATTTACATACTACATACTACCACAAACTACCTTGCTCTAACAAACACAACATATGACAGTTCATTATACAGATCTTTAAAAACATGCTAGCAAAATAATTAAGACAGATTATAGATTAGAGTTTGGCTAATATACAATGTACATGTTTTGGGTTACATATCCCCACCCTAGGTTGTCCTTTTGGGCCTGAGAAATTAGTATGGCCTTGGTTTAACAAAGAGGAGCTAGTCTGGGTTTGAGCATGGACAAAAGTCAGTGTGACTTAAAATGGAGTTTTAGACTCTTTTTGAATTGAGCTGGGGAAGTAATAAGCATGAGGTTGCTGGGGAGGGAGTTCCATATTTTTCCAATGGCGTTGGCGAACAGAGCGTCACCGCCTAAGTTGTGGGATTTGAATGTTTGGACAAGGAGTCTGTTTGATGAGCGAAGGCAGCTTAGATTGGTGTAAGGAATTATTATATTTTTCAGTGCAGGGGTGTTATCAGGTTGTTTAAGAATTTTAAATGCTTCTATGAGTTGGTTCAGCTGGAGAAGGTTTGGGAGTTCTATCCAGCCAAGTTTTTTCAGGTTAAAGCAGTGGTGTGTTCTATAGGGCAAGCCAGTTACAAATCTGGCAATATGATTATAACAACATGAGAGTTTGTTCAGGTCAGATTTGTTAAGGTTAGTAAGCACGGGAGAGGCATATAGAAGGGTAGAGAGAAGGTGTGAGCGGGCAGTGGCCGCTTTGGCCATTGGGGTTAGGAAGGTTTTTATCCTGTATAAGGACCCAAGTTTCTTGTTTACGGACTTAATGGTTTGGGTGATATGCATATCGAATCTGAATGTGATCTTAGATGTACTGCATGTGCTTTGAATGTGATCCAAGATGTACTGCATGTGCTATGAATCTGATCTAAGATATAGTGCATGTGCTGTGAGTGTGATTTCAAATGTACTGCATGTGCTATGAATGTGATCTAAGATGTACTGCATGTGCTTTGAATGTGATCTAAGATTTCTTCTTGTGGAATGTATATGATCTAAGATGTATTGCAGGTGTTATGAATGTGATGTAAGATGTACTGCATGTGCTATGAACGTGATCTAAGTTGTATTGTATGTGCTAGTGATCTAAGATGTACCGTGCACGATATGAATGTGATCTAAGATGTACTGCATATGCTATGAATGTGATCTAGGATGTGTACTGCATGTGCTATGAATGTGTTTTAAGATGTACTGCATGTGCTATGAATATGATCTAAGATGTACTGCATATGCTATGAATGTGATCTAAGATGTACAGAATGTGCTGTGAATGTGATTTGAGATGTACTGCATATGGTATGAATATGATCTAAGATGTACTGCATGTGCTATGAATGTGATCTAAGATGTACTGTATGTGCTATGAATGTGATTTAAGATGTACTGCATGTTCATAGGTTCATAGATTTATAGGTATTTACTGGGCTAACAACCACAAGGGCCTTTTTAAGCCTAGGCATTAATCACAAATCTTTGAGAAGTTATGATTGCTGTGAATGTGATTTGAGATGTACTGCATGTGTTATGAATGTGATCTAATACTGCACATGCTATGAATGTACCATTTGCTAAAAATTATAAGGTGCAATACACGCCAGACCCAGATACCTCCTGTGGTACAACAAGAACATAGATTATTATAGCAGATTGGGGTTCTCTGCCATGTTTAGCCTGCTTATTTCCTTACTGATAAAATCAATGTGTTATACAGCCAGGCCACGGTGGTGCAGCAATTAGTGTTGTCGCCTCACAGCAAGAGGTTCTCCCATTTGATTCTCGGCTGGAGTTCCTTCTGTGTGGAGTCTGCATGTCCTCCCAGTGGTCAAGTGACATTTAAAGACATGCAAGTAGGTGTGTGCGTGAATGGTTGTGCCTTCTTTGAAGGTTGGGCATCGGGCTGGCAACTCGGCATCGTAAAAATCCAATGGCAATCGTTAGCAGACCGGAGTTCCACTGGGGCCGACCCCTAACTGGAAAAAGCCGAAGGACAAGGAAGAATGTGTTATGCAGCCAACAGCTTGTTTTCTACATCTCTTGCAGGAAAAACATATTCCCTGTTCTATGCATTTTTGAAAATTTTTCCCAGTGTTTGACCTTAGAACATCTGCCTGAGCATTATTCATTAGTCATTTACTACTCTTTCTCGTCACACTACCTACAAGTACATTGCTGATGGTTCTGTAAGACACCCATCACGCAGATTATATTCCCTTTCTTTTTTATGAATAAGCACATATTACACCAATGTAAGTAATAGAGTAGGAGTCCTTTTTCACCCATCGCCAATAATTCCATCTGTGTGAGTTTAACCAGCCTAGAAGCTAATAGGGCCCTTGCAGCATTTAATTTGTTTATATTTTTTACAACAACATTCCTTTACTCTGTAGTATACAGTATAAGTGGTTCTACATTTTATATATTAGCAGCTATATTCCTGTGTAGACATTTTCTTGAAAATAACTACTATGGCTTGATTTAGAGTGTGAACCACCATGTTGTTATTTGGTATTTAATATGTGCTTCTTGGGGTTTCATATCTACAGACTGTGCCCTATTTATATCTTCATCCTGTTATGTTGCATACTACACAATGGCACAAATGAAACTCTGAAGAAAGCTGCACATCTAGTGAACACAGAACCTGCAGGGAGCACTGTTGGTTTATCATATGTACCTTTACAGTAAGTACTGCAGTTTGCTTGAAGTATTTCACTAAACCATTTTCATATAGCAGCTAGACAACTTGGTTCACATGCATCTGTGAGTGAGTGAGTGAGTGAGTGAGTGAGTGAGTGAGTGAGTGAGTGAGTGAGTGAGTGAGTGAGTGTGTGTGTGTGTGTGTGTGTGTGTGAAGGCAAAACTATGCAATTTGTCACAGCTAGATTACTTAGTTCTTGTACAAACTTACATACACGCAAAAAAACAAGGTATTATTTAATAACAAGGTTTATTTTAAAGGTCTTTTGCTTTGGCTTCCAATTGTACAGCACAAATCCCATCTTGTTAAACAGGGAACACAACATTAAAGCACTTTATTTCAAAATTATTATACACTGTGAAAAATTAAAATATGATATTTTGGTACATTTTTTATAAAATATATTTGTTAGCTCATTTAACACAAATATTATTATAACTATGCCTCTTTGTAACATGCCTATAGTGTCTTCACTCCACAAGTACTTGGGTCCCTATTAAATCAGTGAACACTTAAAATAGCAAACGCTGTTTAATCGACCCTTTTTAATCGAAATGGTGAAATCCTGAACGCACGGAACAGAGGTTTTTTTCCCAGGGGAAAAAATCACTGGGCTGTTTGCAGGACTTTAACATTTCCTCCACTGTGGTGCGATCTTGGAGTTGGTATACTTAAGTAGGGGGTATGTGGGGGCAAAGCCCCCCACTTTATTTTGTGTTTTTTTACACAGCAGCTGTTCCGTGTGTTCGGCATTTTGCCATTTCAGCATTTTAGGGTTGATTATACAGCGGTCGCTATTTTAAGCATTCGCTGTTATAATACAGACCCAAATACTCTCTACACTAACTCAGAATCAGAATTACCTCCTAGGCAGAAGCCCATCTTTTCAGGAGAGAACAGGGACCACTACTTGGTTACGTGAGTATCTAACAGTCACACAGATTATAAATAGTGATTCAGAGAATCAGATCCAAGACTATAGGATGAAATGTTTTAGTGGCTTATAGCTTTTACCGCTGTTTGCTAAACTGTCAAACATTGCCTTTTAATTCCTTGAAATCTACATGCATAGCTTGGTAGAACATGGTATACAAGTACTGCTGATGTGGCATGTACTTATTGTGTTATCAGGAAACATTTCTGTCAGTATTTTATTTATTTATTTATTTATTTATTTATTTATTTAATTTCTTTACTGGGAAAATCTGATTGGATTGAAAACATCTTTTCATTGGGGACCAGGGGAGAAAAGCTCTAAAAAAGTAACAAATAGTATACAGTATATCGTTGAAGAAATAGCATCAACCTCCTTTTACCCATCTGTACAGATATACAGTATATAATGGAACACATATACATATAAGGTACAAGATACATGGACATAACAACACATTGTACAATACTTGTTCATAAGGTAAAGAACATAATAGAATATTTCATTACAGTTAATGTAATATTAGCAGTTATAGGAGACAGATTTAACATGACATGCTAAATGTAAATAACAGTACAGCAATTCACAATCTAGAATCATGCAGAAGAGCATATCAGATTGCAGCTGAGCATATCACTTTTAAGAAACAAATACAGTCAGGGCTTAAGTTTTTATTTTTGTATATTGCGGGATGAAGTTTGCAAAAGAGGATGCATTGAGTTGAGACTAAGGCAGGTCAAATTAAGGGGTATAGTGCAGTGAAAGGAACATAGAGGTGATTAAATGGTGGCCTAATAGTTGTATCTATGGAGCAAGGTCCTTTCTAATTACACAAGAAAAGGAAATTTAGATGCAGTGGAGACTGACAGAGCTTGAGTGGATTTATTGGGGGAGGGGAGTGCAGTGACCGATCCAGGTGTTTTTGATAATATGTTATTGTAGTTGTACAATGAAGCAACATCCTATATGACTACATTGTGAATGGTACATTTAACTGGAGTGGATGCTGTAAGAGACAGGGAGGATTTATCCAGGATGAGAGGTACAGTGACAGAGAAAGGTATTAATGAAATGTGATCTTAGTGAGGATTTGAAGAGGTTGTGTTTACTGATCTGTCAGATGGAGGTGGGTAAGGGGGTTCTAGATTTTAGCACCACAGCTACAGTAAAAGAAGTCACCATGAGAGTTGTGAGAGGGAGTGATTTGGTTAACTGTTTTTCAGAAGAGCAAAGTTTTGTAATATGAGTATAAGTGATGGGCAGCTGTCTGGGATGTGTAAAATTTTATGTACTATTTTGAATTGACAGTAGTTGAGGTAATTTGGGTATTCAAGCCAAATGAGTTGTTATATAGTGGTACAGTGGTGGGTTTTGTTGTTTCATTGGTAGCAAACTTAGTTATTTTACTATAACACTTTTCAGGTTTTGCAAGCTGGATTGAATGCAAATTTGCGAAGATTGGGTCAGCATATGACAGTTCAGGAAGTATTAGGTAGGTGATGTGTTTTTGCGAGTGCACTCCAAGTAGGATTTTGTCCTATATAGAAGTTCAAGTTTTTTTTCCTTGACTACCTGTTGGACAACTTTTAGATTTCCATCAAGGTGTTTGAGTGGGAAACAAATTCAGTGGTGGGACCATCAATGGAAAAAAGGATTACATTAGGTTTTAGATCAGAGTTTGACTTAGGAGTGAATAGCGTCAGTTTAGCTGTTTAGGATTTAATAAAATATTGGACTATTTGAGCCAGGTTCAGTGGAGGTGAAGGAGAGATGGGTGATGTTCTGAAGTTCAGGGATTGTTCTGACTGTGAAGATAAAGGTTGAAATGTCAGCAAACTGGATAAGGGCAGAGTTAGTCAAGGCAAGAGGAAGGCTGTTAATGAAAATGTTGAAAAGTAGGGGACTAAGTAAGGAGTCTTGATGAACACCAACTTGTATGGGAAGAAAGTTGGATTTGGATTGTTGACATCTTACACTTTGCATCCTATTAGTGAGGTATGTATTAAACCATGCCAGGAATGAGGGACAGAGACCAAGGGATGAGTGCTGGCACAGTAGTTTGGAATGAGAGACTGTACTGAAGACTTCTGATAAGTCAAGAAAGACCAATGGTACAAGGTAATTGAAAAGACAGAAAAGCAGTGTTAGTGCTGTGGGAGGGGCAAAATCCATGTCAGGATGGGGAGAGGTGGTTATTTTTTAAAAGATATGTTTGTAGTTGATAGTTGTTAAATTTCTAAAGGATCTTAGACAAAGGAGGGAATGTGGCAATGGGCTTATGGTTAAACAGATCAGTAGAGGGGGACAACCTTTATGCAGTTGCAGTATATAGAATTATGTATATGAGGTGAGCAGTGTGGATTACAATAGGGGTGATTCAGACAGTTGCCCTGGGGCCCACAGCCTACTAAGAAAATAATTTTATTTTCAAAGTTTCCTTATGTTCAACAGTGCTAACTCATGTTATTTACCGTACATGCTGAACATAACAAATGATCATCGACCCTTTCTAGTTTAAAAAATAATATAAATGATAGACACCTTGAGTATTTGCCATTAATATACTCATGATGCCTGCCATTTGAACATGCACTGGTGTGCTGATGAAGATGTTCAACTCAGGTTTTTAGTGCTGTAGCTTTCTCATGACTCACTGCGTGGCAACAAATAAAGGTCAAGGAATATTAAATACTACACATCAACAGTTGCAGTTGTGGATTTCTGGTTTGAAATACAGAAATAGATTGCAACACCGCAGTAATACAAGGTACATTTTTTTTAGATACTGGAAGTTAACCAAATAAGAAAAGATTAGCTGTGATATTGTTACAAGGAACTGTTAGATTTCTGTGTTGTAGGAACAGACATTTTCCTAATTTTCCTTATGAGGTTTCTGAGAGTTCTCCACTGGGCAGGTATTTGTTTTTAGGAAGAACAAACTGATTATGCCTAAAGAAGCTTATGTTATTTTTTTTTTAACTTACTTCTGACACTGATCGGTGGTTGCAGAAATTAGAAACTATTAAGTTAGTTTTTTCATGGAATCAGTTTCTGTTTCAGGAACTGTGGTTTACTTAGCGAAAATTATTAAAGTCTTGCTTTGAAACAGAGACATTAATTGAAATGGACTTCATAGCTAGTTATGAGTTAATATGTGGTAAAGTATATTTACCATTATAAACTGGGGGTTGTAAAGTGTCTGCAAATATGCACACAGTGGAAACTTGATGCCATTTAAATAATCTGCTAGCTGTCAAATGTTGAAGGGGAATTATTTATTAATGTGACCAGCCTTCTAGACTCAGAAAATGACCAACATTTTGCTAGAAATTTCCAAGGCTGTTTTTGTACATGTGTAAATTCAAATGGCATTTTACATTGGGATGGCAATCAGAATCAGAATCACATTTATTGTCCTTGTATGCACACATACAATACATTTGACTCCAGTTTCAGTGAGTCTCATAGGTTCATAGGTTCATAGGTTCATACTAGGCTATCTGCCCGAGGGCATTTACAAGCCTAGCCCATAGTTTTGATTATTTTGCTGTGCCTCTGTTGAGCAGTGACACTGTCATCAAATCTGGGTTTGACATATGTTGTATGTTAGGGCAAAAGGTCACCTGTTAGAAGCTGACTGAATAATAGAGCTGGAGTTCTTTCAGTCAAGCAGCAGGACAGATTTTTTAGAGCTGCTGTCGTGCGTCTGGTCAGATACATTCGATAATGGGGCATTCTCAATCATTGGTCTGATGTGTGATGAATATATAGGAGAAACCTCCCTTGATCTAGATGAGAATCCCTTCATGATAAGGTGGGGCAAGAAGGAGTCTCTCCTAACTTTACTAGCTACATGGGTGTCGAGATGACAGACTACTATCAACCTGGGTCCCCAGGTCTACTTCTTCTTCTTCTATGTTCAGTGGATTGCCACCTATTGGTAGCTAGTGGCTCTGGCACCAGTTATCCGTTTCTTCTACTGTCCTTCTGTGTTGATATCTGTATCAGATGTGTTTTCTATTTGCAGTCTTGCAGTCATCTCAGCCATAACCCTCCTGTGTTTGCTTGTACTTGTAAAGTAGATGCCAAACAAGAGTGGGCCCAGGATGCCCAGGTGAGAGCCCACCGTGCCCTGTGGTACACCACTTGTGACATTTGACACTGACTCTGACCCTGCAAGTTCTGTCACTCAGGTTTGTCTGCAACCCATCTCCCATCTTGTGATGTGTGGGTTAACATTTAATTTTCTGCGATGATTTGGAAACATACCCGAGGGTCGAAGATAAGGAAAGGCCATCGGGTAGGGCTGTATGGGACTGCCTTTCCTCAAATGGCTTTGGTGACTGTTTCAAAAAGTCAACCAAGTTTAGAAGGCATGATCTGCCTTGCTTCATCACTTGGCTGCTTGTTGGGGGTTGCAAATCTGGGGTATAGCTCTTCTATATCTGGGGGGGGGGGAGGTTTGTGCACTGAACCCTGTCAGCCAGTATGTGTGGCTGTGTAGGATCAGTAATCTTCACATCATTTTGAACTAAGTTCTGAGCATATCTGAGGGAGTTTCCTCCCAGGTTTCTAACATAGCTAAAGAAGGCCTTATGATTGTCTTTGAGTCTTTAGCTATTTTTCTCTCAAAGAGAGCTCTAGTGATTTTTACTTCTTATAGTCTCTAATTTTTTCTTACCTTTTAAGGTTCTTCTATCTTGTAGCCTTGTAGAGTTTTGTAGAGTTTGGGGTCCCAGCCAAGGGACCAGACGCCTTTGGTACAACACAGCTTATTCTTGTTTTTTGCTTAGCTTTGCTTTATCCATGCACAGCTGTGCTGGTAGAAGAAGGCATTAAGTGATTCAGCTGCTTGAGGTACTGTTTCTGCCGGCTCGGGGCCTTAAAGGAGACCACACTAGTCTTTAGAAGTGATGAGTTGTTTTCTCCTCTTGGGGATGGTGTGACTAGTGTTCCATGGCCATTGAGTTTATGAATTCAGAACTTTTTGGGCTAGGGTGTTTGGGCTTGAGTAGTGTTCCCAGTCTATATTATTAGGGGGAATGAAGTCACCTACTATGTATGATGGTTGGTGATACATTTTATCCCTCTCTAGTTTTTCAGGAAGGCCATGTGAGGTTCCTGTTTTTGTGGTGGGTGGCCTGTAACATGCTACAATTTGTAGAGCAGTCTTGCCAGTCTTGAGTGTGGTGTCTTGATGAATATGGATATACCCACCTCCTCTTGTATTTATTGGATTTTTTGGGGGAACGCATGATAAGAGGTAAAGCATTTAGATTACTCTGGCATTGAGCAGGCATATTACTTTTTTTTTTTTTTTTTTTGTGTTCTAGGGTGGTGGGTTTAGAATTTGAGCCTTGCCTAAAAATCAAGCTTTGCCAATTGCGAGGAATCCCAGGGTGAGACAGGTGCAAGTCCGCCCTATGCAGCAGCAGGCTTGTCCCAGCATGTCATCCAGGGCAGACAGATTTGGATCCCACCAGACAGAGTTTAAGCCAATTGTTAAAAGCTGATCATCTATTATCTCTGTATTGTGGCATCATTCTCATACCCTGCTATAATCCAGAAGAGGGCCTCAATGTCTCTCTCTTTTTGTAGTAGTAGGAGGAGTGCGCGTCCGCCTCAGCACACCAACCGTGGACAACTGCTGGATGATTTTGTACCTGCTGTGGAGAGCTGAGAGTTGTGTTAGCTATGTGCTGATTCTAGGCGCCCGACAGGCAGCTTACTGTGACCTTCTCCTTACTCAGTACTGGTGGCGGTGTGTGGTGCTCAGCTGACTGGTATGACTACCAATGACTGTGTGTGTGTTTTGTGTTTTGGCTGTTGGGCTTGGCTGTCTTGACACTCTGACTGATGTGTATGTGGTGTTGGTGTGTGTGTCTGTGGGTGGTGGTTGTTTTGGTGTCTGCTTTGGTGGCCTCTGCTGTTTTGGTAGATTAGTATTGTGTGTTTATGTGTGTATTTGTTGATGTGATGAACACTATATGCAGGACTGGGTCTATAGTGTGTGTGACTTCTTCTTTCTCCTGACTGGTCTTGCCAGTTCTATGTTGAGAGCTTCAGCTCTCCAGCAGTTTGTATAGTTGCATCTCATCTCGTATTTGTGTTTTGTTGGGAGGAGGGAGGGTTGGTCTGTCTGTGTACATGGCCCAGGTTGTGTGGCTTGGCTAGTATTCCCCACCAGCTACCAGCGAGAGAGGAAGGAACAGCAACTGATCCCTCTTGACATGCTAGAAGGACTAGACAAAAACTTAAAAAAGAGATTCGGGGCGTGTGGGGGACTTTCAATGGGTTTTGAAGTTTTGGGGTGCTATCTAGTGTATCAAGGTAATAAAGGTAACTGTGAAATGCGAACAGAGATAGAGATAAGAGACAGATAGAAAAATTGACTCAAGTCAAGTAGAGATTTTCTTTTAATTATTAGAGAGGTTGCTTTAATAACAGGTAAAGGTAAGATTGAAAAGATGAATACTGCAGTGTGCACTAGAGAAGTTAGATATGAGAGTAGGTAACTTTGAGTTTACCCTGTTAAAAAGTTAAGGTTTAGTGGAGAGTTACTATTTTTAAAACAGTAAGATGGACTGAAAGGGACTGTATGGCTAATAATAAATATAAATAATTGAAGGGATTTCAAAAGTGATGGTTTTGTGATTTACTCACATAAGCCAGTGAAAGTAGGAAAAACAACAGTAGTAAAAAAATAGAAATGCAGCAATACAAAAAAAAAAAAAACAGCAAACTAACCTTTCCTTCACAGCAAAGTGTAGCAGAGTCTGGATGAGCCTTTCTGGTAAATTCTCCACGGATGAATTACATAAATGACATACATACAACTATTAAGAACAAGACAAATGACATACATGCAACTATTAAGAACAAGACAAAAAGTAAATATACATATACATATACATACACGCTACAAAGTGCAACTCGGTGCAAGAAATACTGAAACACTCTGAAAGAAATGAGTATTAACAATATTTAAACAATACTGCAGAATGCTTGGAGGCTCGGGAAAAAGAATACCCCAACCTAATGAGTTGAGTTAACTGTTTATGAAATTGATGGCCTGTGGAAAAAAAAAACAGTTTTTATATCTGCTTGTTTTGGTGCATATTACTCTATAACACCTGGCTGATGGCAATGAATAGAAAGCCGCAGATATCAATTAGGGTATGCCAAGTGTTGGGGGTTATACACTGCTGGTTTGAAATACAGGAGAATGTTGCACCTTTATGGGAATGCAAGGTAAGTATTTTTTTTAAAGATGATGGGTGTGTCAGCCATATAAGAAGGGGCTAGTTGTGCCATGCTGTGGATGAAAGTGACTTGCCCTCTTCATTTGCTCAAACAGTAGCATTAATGTCTGGTATTGATTTAAGTGAAATAAACAGGAATATTTATGTTCTCTTTTTTTAAGACGCTGGCAGTCAAACATATAACATGGGACTAGTTGTGCTGTGGATGAAAACAATTTGCTCTGTTAGTTTGCTTAGTTTAAAATGTAGCATTAAGGACTGGTGTGGATTTGTGTGAACTAAACTGGACTTTTTAATATTCTGGCAAGGGTTAGCTGTGATATGGATGAAAGCACTGTGCCCTGTTCATTTACTTATTTTGAAGTCTGATATTAGTGTGTAATTGTGTGAAATAAGCTGGGATATTTATTCTCTCTTTTTAAGATCCTGGCAGTCAAAAAGATGAGAGTGAGTTAGCTGTGTTTTTATATTCTCATTTTAAAGTTGATCATTAATGGCTGGTGTGGATTTGTGTGAAATAAATGGGAACATTTACTTTTTAATGTGCTGGTAGTCAACCAGATTTGGAGGGTGCTACTTGTGCTGCAGAAGAGGGCAGCTTGTTTTCTTCATTTATTCAGTTTAAAGTCTGTCATTAAGGTCTAGTAGATGAATTTGTATAAAAATGGAATGTTTGCTCTTTCTTAATATACTAGCCTGCATCCAGATATAAGGATAGGTCTGATGTGGATGAAAGCAACTTGCCCACTTTATTTGCAGAGTTTAAAGTCTAGCATTAATGCTAGTGTGCATTTGTGTTAAATACAATGGAATATTTTCTGTCTGGCCACTCCTTGTGTAAAACAAAATTTGAAACTGTCCTCAGTTTCACAGAATATCCTTGTCTTTGCCTAATATTTTGGCCCGTAACTTATGCTATTGTTGTATTCCCATCTTACAGCCTAGCTTTAGAAGACTAGGATGGAGTTGTATGAAATAATGTGGAATATTTACCCTCTGTATGTTATTGTGTTAAGCCAAGTTGAAACAGTTCCTTACCTTGCAGACCATTCCTACCATTGCCTCATATTTTGGTGGGTACCTCATAAAATCTGTGTTTTTTCTGGCAAATCATTTTTGCAGTAGCTGGCTATGGATGAAGATAACTTACCTTCTTGTCATTTACTTAGCTACAGACTGGCATGATGGGACTAATGTGCATTTGTATGAAATAAGTTCAAATATTTACTGTCTGGGTACTGTTTGTTTGCAACCACTTTGAGATTGTTTCTGATTTTTCCCTGATTTTGCAAAATGTCCCTGACTTTTCCTCATATGTGTTGGTCTGTGACTCAAAATGATGGTTTATGGTAAATCATTGAGGACTATAGTCACTAAATTCTGTAGGCTGTGGATATAAGCAACCTGCCCCCTTGTCCTTTGCTCAGCTTACAATCTGACCTTAGAGGACTAGTGCATTTGTATGAAACAAACTTTGGATACTGTTTGCTTGAAACAAATGGAAACCATCCCTGATTTCACAGAATGTCCCTAACATTGTCTCATATAGAGCTATTCCTTATACAATTTGTGGTTTTCTGTCAAACCATTGAGGATTGCAGTCACTAAATAATGACTACTATTTGAGTTTCAGACTCCATATCCTTCAGAAGTTGCACACCAATATAAAATGCTACTGCAATAACTTTCTAAGTATACAAGAGCAATGTTTAAAATATCTCTCTGATTTAGGGCCTTCATCCGTCATTATTGTGGCTATGTCCCTGATTCCTAATCTGTATTATTTTTTAACACAATCAAATGAGGTATGCACAATAAAGTGGCTGCAACTCTTGGGTAGAAGTAGTGGCTGTTTGTGGATGAAAAAAAATGATTGTCTTGTTGTTTACTTAGTTAGCCACCTGGAGTCACAGGACTAATGTTCATTTGTGTGAAATAAGCTAGAATATATTGTTTATGTGAAACAAAGTTGAAAATATATAGCTTTCAAATGTTCCTGAGTTTGCAGAATGCCCCTGATTCTGATCCTTATTTTTTGGTTTGTTCCTCATAAAATTTGTGGTTTTCTGGCAAAATGTTGAGGATTACAGCTACTAAACAATGACAGACATTTGAGCTGCAGAGTTCATATTCTCCACAAAATGCATGCAAATGCAAATATTTTTATTTTAGCAACTTTTAAACCATTTAACAGCAATATTTAAAATCTCTCCTTAACTGTGGGCTTTTGGCTCTCATTATTTTCTTTGTCTTTGGCTTGATTCTTGCTTTAAGAGTTTGAGAGGTGTTATTTTTTATCACTATCAGATGAGTTAGCAAGGCAAAGTTACTTTAACTGTTGGGAGTGTGTTTGTCTGTGGATGAAAGTGACTTACTTTATTGTTGTTTGATCAATTTGAACTGTCTGGCATTGCATGACTAGTTTGCTTTTATGTTAAATAAGTTGTTATAATTGGGCTATTTTGTGTTTGTGTGAAACAAACCTGGATATATATTATTGTGTCCATAACTATTACTGTTACTACAATCAGACATCTGAGGTGCACATAGGCAACAACAAGGCAATGATTGTTGAGTATGGGAGATGTCTGTGAATGAGAATGGATTAACCTGCTGTCATGATAAAGTTAAACAGTCAGTAGTGTGGCTTTGCAGGGCTAGTATGCATTTGTGTAAAGCAGTTGGAATACTTTATTGTGACCATTGGTGGCTTATAACAACAGCAGTTCAAATATTCTTAAATCAGGAAGCTAAACGAAATAACATATGGACTGATACATGATACCCCCCAAAAAGTGAATATGTGTGTGTGGGGGATCAATGGTATGAAAATTGCCCAGGGCCCAAGCTACATTTAATCTGCCACTGGAGGTAAGGAACTTGAATTCCTGTATAGATCTGTTTATATAGCTAGAGATAGGGTAAGTAAAATTATTGGCAGCTACCTTGAGGTATTCTGAAAAGATGTTTGAAGCTAGGGTGTTTGGATTTAGTTTAGTGAGATATTGCTTTATTGTGGAGATGGGTACTGGCTGGAGAGTAAAGGAATGGATGGGGATTTGGTTGGTAAGACTGAATTAGTGCTGTGTGTAGTTTGTGCTGTGGTTACATTTATGAAATGACTATTAAAGATACCCATATAGTCTCAGTGAATGTCAGTTTTAGTAGGTAGGTGGTTGGGCTAGGTGGGTTTCCTGGGTTTCATTTGCTGAGTAACAGTTGATCAGAACATTTTTGGAGTTTTATAATATAGGTCCCAATGACTGACAGTGTTTTTGTCTGAAGTGACTTTGTTTTTGTTGTAGCCTGTAGGTGGTGATAGGATTAATAGTTTGTAAGAAATTTTTGCTCACCGTGTACTCCATGTTTTATCCCTGTATCACATTATTTCTTTGGTTGTGAGCATTAGCCAAGGAGCAGGATTAGATTTAACTTTTTTCTTCCTGAATGGCGCTTGTTGGTTTGGAAAGTTTAGAAAGGTGCTATTGAACTGTTGTAAAGCATTGTAAAAGGAATAGCAGTTTATTATGCTTCAAGTGTAAAATGAGGGTATTAATAAAGGTGTTTTTTTTAAATTTAAATAAATTCCTAACAAAGTTGAATAAGAGGGGTGTGGAGGATTTAGAGAGCATGCAGATGACAGATATAGGACAGTGGTCACTAAGACAGCCTAGTAAATTTCCAGATTGTGTTATATTTTCTGGTTTAGTGGTTAAAATCCAGTATGGGATTGTTTCTGTACCACTGGTTTTGTTGAACCTAGTTGGGCATTGAGTAGTTGACTGAAGTCATAAAGTGATAGCAGGAGGAGATGTTCTAGTTGGATGAGTAGGACAAATTACTTGGTTTCATGTATATTAGCTGAAAACCATTAAAGTAAGTCTTTGACTGCGGGTGGGTTGGTTGTGTGTTTACGGGGAAGATATTATGCAAAGTGTTTTTATCCCTGTTGATTTATAAGGCCATTGCCTGCATTTCAGCATTGGAGAAGAAGGGGTTTGTCTTGGAACAGAGGCTCAGTTGCGGATTGAAAATATAACTGCAATGCCACTTGCTCTTTTGGAGAGTCAGTCAAGTCAAAGAATATTGTTGCCTGGAGGGAGTATTTTTCATCGAAAGTGTTTGGTTTCAGATAGATTTCAGTTAGTATGAATATACCAGAACTGTAGAGGGGAGAATCCAGGTATGAAGTTCTATCTTTTTTTTTTTTTTTGTATAGGCTTCTAATGTTGAATGGCAGTACAGCTATGTCTAGTAGTAGTATGGTTAGAATAAGTAAATTAACTATGTCTTTGTGGATTCCAGGCCTAGATTAGGATGAATATCTCAACTGCATAGTAGATGTATTGATATAGGGTGGGTGCTATGCCTGCTGGGGTTATATTGTTTTTATTATATATTTAGGAGGACTAAAATACTTATTAGATTTGATGAGAAGCTAGAGTGGTTTAAGTAGGTTGCCACAAGTTCATTAATGAGTGACACAGAGATGTTAAAGTATGATGAACTATAAAAGTATGTGAATAGTAATGGGATGTTGTCAGAGAGCCTGATATGAGAGCACAGTGCTGTGATATGGCCATGGATAGTTGTAATAGAAGAGTGAGCGATAAGCAGTAGAGCATATTGGAGTAAAAAGGGTAGATGAAGGGGGGGGTGCAAAGGTTCTGTGACTATTAGAGTTGAGGTGTGTGTTGCGGAATTATGATGTTATTGTAGAAGAAAGGCAGGGAAGAATAGTGGAAGAGAGCAGGGACAGACTTTGACAAGTGAGATTGGAGTAAAAAAGTGTGGGGTTGTGGTATGCTGCATGTGCAGTGGTGAGGCACCAACTGCTGTTTTTACTTAATTTATGAAAAGATCTGTTTCTGCTGTTTTACTCTGTTACTACTATTAATTCAGGAAAAACTGTGCTGCTTTTTACACTTTTGCTTATTTAATTAAACAAAAAAAAATCCTGCTTTTTTCTGTTGTTCTTTTGCACTTCTGTTGGCCATAGTATAGATTGGATTCAGACTGGCTGAATTCAGTTCTGTTTGCAGGTTTAGCACTAACAATCAGGACATCTTTTTTGGAGAAGCCCCTCTGTATCTTCGTGACAGGAGCATACAATAGGACTATCTAATTGAAGTTTACTGGTTCAGGGCTCAGTTTGAGCTATTTTATTGGTGCAAGGCTCAGTTTCAACTTTTTCACTGGTTTCTTTGTATTAGCTGCATTGCTCTTGGTTGCACATAGTGCACCATCGCTCACCACCACGGAGAGGGGGTAACTCTTGGCGGTTATAGATGCAAAAGTGCCAATACAAGTATCTTCCCTTAGAAGAGCCTGCTGTCTAGCAGAGCAGTTCTTGAATAGCTCTCAGCTGTTCAGTGAACCACCCAGCAGAGATTTTACCTCTTACCTATCAACATCAGACCCTATAGAGCCCCTCTTTTATAGACCTCTTACTGTTCACCCCTTAGGCTAGTCACCCTAAAATAACTTCCTGCCTGATACCCTCATCTTTTTCTCCTTATCTGCTGAAATACCAGGTTAAAACCTTGCAATATGAACTGTCAGTTTCCCTTTGTTTCTCATGCCAGCATGGTGGACATGGGTTTTTTGAGGCAGTGTAGCAACTGCCTCATGCACACTAACAACTCCTTACTCCTAAATCACTCAAGTACAATTTGCAAGTGATGTTCCTACACTAAAAATCTGGAATCACTGCTCTTGTGCACCCAGAACAGCACCACTAAACAGGTTGTCAGCTCACACACCACAACTCCTATTCATAATATGCACTCAACATATAAACCTTCATATGCAGAGGTACTCTCCAGAAACCTACCTAAACATCAGAGACCTCCAAAACACAAACATGCTACACCTGACACAACACCCAAAGCACACAATAGACATATTGCACAATACACATATTACACAATACACATACCCTCAGGAGCCATTTCTCCCCTGTCTCAATCAACATCTTTATCATAACTTGTGTGACCTCATCTGAGCCTGCTGCTTTCTCTGACTTAATTTTCCTAGTGTTTTCCTTACTTCTAGGATGGATTCCTCCTCTTCTTTCATCATTGGCTGTGTCTGGGGGAATAAAGCTTCTACTGGGTTCTCTTCATTCAGGAGCTGCTTGAAGTACTCCTTCCATCCCCTTTTGATGTCTTGTAGACTGGTGAGCAGGTTGTTGCTGGCATCCCTTATGAAGGGTGTCTGATGAATATCCTCTTTATCTTTCTGTCTTTGCCTTGCAGCCTGATAGAGTTTCTTTATACCATCTACTAAGTCGCTTTCTAGAAGCTAGTAGAGTGTCTCTGATACCTTGTTCTTTGCTATTTCAACTTCTCTTTTAGCTTCTTTGTTAGCCAGTCAGAATTCATTCCTAGCCTGGTCCACCTTTTTTGTTTCCAACATTTTCCTGCACTCCTTTTTTTTTTTTTAATGACTACCAGCTTTCCCTATGTACAGGTACCTTATTTCTATACCTGGTTCAGCCGCATATCTGTTCTGTATTCCTCACACATGCTGTTTTGAGGCACTGCCATTCTTCGTCAATTCCACCTATTTCCTCTTCATCTTGAGGTGCTAGAACCCTGAGTTATTCCTTGAACTCTTTTGCTTTCTATTCAGGCAACTTCTAGGTCTTAAGCCTAGTCTCTGTTGAACTTAAAGCCTTCTCTGCTCACTACTTGTGTCTGATTGTGACAACCAGTGTTTTATGATGTGGACTGATTGCTTCACTGGAGATGACTTTGCAATGTCTATTTCTACCCCAGTGCCCCTTCCATAATAGGAGGAAGTCTATCTGAATTGCATGTCGGTCTCCCTTGTTTGTGATCTTGTGACTGTGTCTCTTGTTTAATCATGCTGTGGCCACCATCAAGCCATTTGCCTGACAGAAATCCAGAATGGTCTCCCCATCTTTATTCCTGTTGCCCTATCCATGTGGACCCAGGGAATCCTCATATCTGTTTTGTTTGTCCCAATATGTGTATTCATACCAATTCACCTTGTCCTGCTGTATCTATTAGATCTTACAGCTGCTGTCTGAATGTCCTCTTTTCTTCACTATTACAATGCTGCTGTGGGGCATAGGATGAGATTATGAAAACTGCCCTGTCCTTACACTGGAGTCCGATTGCCATGAGTAGCCATTAGTCTGTCAATAATTCTAATGACATCACTCACTGTCTTCTGAAGCTTCTCCCTGGCCACAATTCCTACACTATTTCTAGTCTGTCCTCCACCTGAGTAGTTGACACTGTATCCCAAGCCAAGTGGCTTTTCTGCACTGCCCTTCCATCTTGACTCCTGGATTCAGATGATGTCCAGCCACCTCATTACCCTCATGTCATCCACTTCTAAGCTGTGTCCTGTCAGTGAACCTATGTTGAGTATAGCCAATTCTTAGTTCATGTTTAGCAGGTTGATTGGTTTTACGTCCAGCTTTCACTCAACAGAGGTAGACCAGGACACTGGATGGTAGCTTATTGACCCAGGGCTATTGGGCTTAATGATGGGCACACACTGGTTAGAAGGGGTACATTTACTCTTTCCAGTGTTAGTATGGGTTCCAAGTAAAGGACAGAGTAGGCCTCATGTCATCGTACTGGCAAATGCCCATGCCCATTTGGCAGCATTAGTTAACGTGACTGAATCACTCTGAAACATATTTTATGCTGAGTGGCTAGCCTTGACATGGTGCACAGTCTGTGGTAATGCACACCACAGTTGATACCCAAAGTGATTGGTCTATACACCTCTTCCCCCCATAGGCACCATCTTGAGTCTATGTTGCTGCCCACAACTCCATTTTTGGGTGAGTTTGAGGTGTAAGCACTCAATGTGTTTTTGGGAGGTGGAAGGAACTCCACAGAGACACAGGAAGAACATGCAAACTCCATATAGGCAATGGCCAGAGGTCAGGATTGAACCTTGTACCTTACCTTGTGCATGGGAGGTGAAAACCTTAACCACTAAGCCAACTGGTCTTCAGATACCTGACTTGTCACAACACTAAACAAGGAATGCAATACTGCATACATTGTTATAACTCTGAAATCTAAGGACAGGAACACATGCCATATAATAGGCTAGCATCACCAAGATGTTCAGAAACATTTACTTAAAAATAAGGGAAATAATTGACAAAGAATTGCTACAAATGCACCAAAAGCTTTCCTGCTTATGAAGTAAAAAAATCTTAAATGGTCAAAAGCAGAGAAATGGGAGTTGACTTAAAGGATTAAGGAGCTGTTAACGTGCTATTCTTGTGGTCCAGTGGTGCAAGGTTTGATTCCTTCAGCCTCCATTGCCTAACTGTGTGACTCTGAGCAAGTCACTTAACCAGACACACCACTCCCAGGCTGAGTCTGAAAAAAGTCTATGGAGATCAGTATTCTACCCCAGAAAGTAAATACAAATAAAATAGATAAATAAATAAATAAAATAATTTGGGAACAACAAATCTTCACTACTTCACTACTGTTTGGAAAATAAATCACATTGTTTGTACACTGCACAGTCCCCATCCTGCAACACACAAATACTCTAGTCTCACAGGGTGTAAGTACACCACAACATTAGTGTATTAACACTACTTTCATGTCTAATATTTGTAATTAAGGAGATATTACTGTGCCAAAACAGCAGTACTACAATGTTTATCGATTGTAATTATATACCACTGAGCCATGACATCAGTACTACAATTTATAACAAACGTAATTAGATACTACTGCATCATGACAGCAGTACTACGATGTCTAATATTCATAACTGGATACTACTGCATCATGACAGCAGTACTATAATGTCTAATATTTGTAACTAGATACTACTACATCATAACAGCAGTACTGCAATGTCTAACATTTGTAATTAGATATATTGTGCCAGGACAGCAGTACTACAGTGCCTAAAGTTTGTAATTCAATACTACTTCACCATGACAGCAATACTACAATGTCTAATGATTGTAATTAAATACTACTGCACAGTGACAGCAGCACTACAGTATCTAACAATTGTAATTAGATGCTGCTGTTTCATTACAGCAGTGCTAAAATGTCAAACAATAGTAATTAGATACTACTGTGCCATAACAGTAATACTGCAACCTCAAACATTTGTAATTAGATAATACTGCACCACAATGGCAGTACTACAATGTCTAATGATTGTAATTAGATACTAGTGTGCCATGAAAGCAGTATTTCAACATCTAACATTTGTAGTTAGATACTGCTGCATCATGGCAGCAGTACTACAATGTCTAACAATTGTAATTATATACTACAGCATCATGATAGCAGTACTACAATGTCTAACATTCATAATCCAATACTACATCATGACAGCAGTACTACAATGTCTAATATTCATAATTAGGTACTACATCATGACAGCAGTAATAAAATGTCTAACAATTGTAATTATATACTACGGCATCATGACAGCATTACTACAATGTCTAACATTCATAATTAGATACTATTGTGCTACAACAGCAGTAATACAATGTTTAAGAATTGTAATTAGATACTACTGCATCATGACAGCAGTACTACAATGTCTAACATTCATAACAAGATACTACTGTGCCATGACAGCAGTACTAGAATGTCTAACAACTGTAACTTACTAGAATGTCTAACAATTGTAACTTACAGAAACAGATGCTTGGTGCCAGAGCCATGGGCTCCAGCTTAATGCCAAGCAATGTATAGTTATCCCCTTTGGGAAAAAACATGTACCCATGAATTACCACATAGGTGGCAGTACACTAAACACTGAAAGTGTGATGAGAGACTTAGGGACACAGGTGGACAGTGGTTTCACATTCGATAACCACCTTGCCACAACAGTCAGGAAATCTTTCTGTGTGGCACACTTCATCACTAAGGGCTTTTCATCCAGAAAAAATGAGGTCATTGTTCCACTGTACTCATCCCTCAGTAGATCCATTATAGAGTACAATGCCCCATTTGGTATGTACCTCACAAGACATCTGCAACAGCTGGAAAGGCCACAGAAATACCTCACTAAAATAATCACAGGCCTAAAGCAGATGCCCTATGCTGACCATCTAAAAAAAAACTCCAGCTATACTCTGTGGCATGTCGTCTACTCAGAGGCAATCTCTGCTTAACATACAAGGCCATGTCAAACCCTGAGCTGTTGGACATGCTCCACTTAAAGAAATCCCAATCCCTCAGAGCTACACGTTCCAGGGATCTAAACTTTGTCATCACAATAAACAAAACATGCTGGAGGGATAGGTTCCTGACCGAGAGACTCCCCATACTCTGGGATAGACTGCCCATACATGTCAAGCAGAGTGCCTCCTTGACCCTCTTCAAAAGAAACCTTGACGATTGGATGGGAGATAGGAAATTCACCCCGGGGATCATGTCAGCTGCCCTGCTAGACAGGGGCCCAGGGAAATAAATATTGTGGAAAGAAATATCCAGGGAATTGTTATGGCTAGGCTTGTATAGGCCCTAGCGCTGATAGCCTAGTACCAACCTATGAACCTATGAGCCTATGAATTAGATACTACCATGCCATGACAGCAGTACTACAATGCCTAAAGTTTGCAATTAGATACTACTGCATCATGACAGCAGTACTACAATGGCTAACAATTGAAATTAGATACTAGTGTGCTATGATAGTAGTACTACAATGTCTAGCATTTGTAATTAGATATTACTGTATAATGACAGCAGTGCTACAATGTTTAACAATTGTAATTAGATACCATTGTGGTATTACAGCAGTACTACAATGTCTAACAATTCTAATTAGATACAACTGTGGCATGATAGTAGTACTACAATATCTAACATCTGTAATTAGATACTACTGCACTATAACAACAGTACTACAATGTGTTATGATTGTAATTAAATACTACTGTGCCATTATAGCAGTACTGCAAATGTAAGAATTGTAATTAGATACTACTGTGCCTTTACAGTTGTACTACAATGTCTAATAACTGCAATTAGATACTCTTGTGTCATGACAGTAGTACTACAATATTTAATATATACAGTATATTACTATAATAGTACTAACAATTGTAATTAGATACTACTGTGGCATGCAGTAGTACTACACTGTCTAATATATGTAATTAGATATTACTGCACATTGACAGCAGCACTTCAATGTGTAGCAATTGCAATTAGATACTTCTGTGCCATGATTGTAGTACTACAATGTTTAACATTTGTAATTAGATACTACTGCACCATAACAGCAGTACTACAATATCTAATGATTGTAATTAGATGCTACTGTGCCATTGTAGCAGTAATATAATGTCTAACAATTATAATTAGATGCTACTGTGCCATTACATCAGTACTACAATGTCAAACAATTTTAAATAGATACTGCTGTGTCATGACAGTAGTACTACAACATTTTTAATTAGATACTGCTGCACCATGACAGCAGTACTGTAATATCTAATGATTGAAATTAAAAAATACTTGGCCATGAGAACAGTGCTACAATGTCTAAAGTTTTAATTAGATAGTACTGCATCATAGCAGCTGTACTACAGTGAATAGCAGTTGTGACTAGATAGTACTGTGCCAATTACAGTAATTAGATAATACTGCATAATGACAGCTGTGATACAATGTCTAACAATTATAATTAGATACTGCTGTGCCATGACAGTAGAACTACAATACTTAAACTTTTGTAATTAGATATTACTGCACCATAACAGCAGTATTACATTATCTAATGATTGTAATTATAGGAGATCATAGGAGATTACTAGGCTATTGACCCAAAGATCATTTTAATCCTAGCCATTTTATCCCCATGTAATACCCAAGATTGCATTTAATGATGACTGCCCATGTCCAGGAGGGTTGTGGGCTCTATCCCCTGTAAGAATTTACAGTGCCCCATCCACTTGTCCAGGTTCCTCTTGAACAGTGTCTTAGAGGTCCTCTGTTTCACATGAATTGGTAGCCTGTTCCAAAGACATGGCAGTTGCTGGGAGATAAATCTGTCCTTCCAGCATGTCCTATTTAAGTTGCAGGCCATATTTAAGTCCCTGGAATGGGTAGCCTTAGTCCCATTTGATTTACAAATATGCAGCAAGTGCATTAAGTTTGGGCCTTGGATTGCTCTGTAGGCCAGGCATAAGTCTCCCCTAAGAAGTCTATATGATACGGAGTATAGAGACAGGGACTGTAGTCAGTCTGTGTATGACACATGCTGGAGCCCCTTGATCTTCTTTATTAGAAACTTCAGAGGTCTCTCTAATTGCTGTAGCTACTTAGTACTGTACATGCCAAATGGGGCATTATACGCAATCATGGGCCAGATAAGTGCCGAGTATAGGGGGGTTATAACTTCTTTTGCTCTCAAGATGATGGCCTTACTAATCAAGTGTGCCAGGTAGAAAGCTTTCATTAGTAGAGTATACACATGGTGGTCGAAGTTAAGGTCGCAGCCAACATGTGATCCCAGGTCCCTTACAACTTCATGAGTACTTGGGGTATTGTTGTTGATTTGATAGTGTGAGGGGACATTTTTGCTGAAGGGAATGATGATGCATTTCTTTGCATTCAGTTTGAGAACGAGACTAATACACCAGTTGTTGATCTGTGTAAGACCCTCCTAGAGTATGCTGACATCATTTGGGGATTCAGTGATTGCATTTAGTTCGCAGTTGTCTGCAAACTTGGTCAGCCACAACCCCTTAGTTTTGACTTGAGCTTCTGAGAAGTATATACCAAACAGTAGGGGGCCCAGCACTGACACCTATGGAACCCCAGTAATTAGATACTACTATGCCATTATAGCAGTACTACAATGTCTAAAAATTGAAATTAGATGCTACTGCACCATGACAGTAATACTACAATGTTTAACATTTGTAATTGGATACTACTGCACCATGGAAGCAATACTGCCATGTCTAATGATTGTAATTAGGTACTACTATGTCATGATAACAGTACTACAATGCCTAAAGTCTGTAATTAGATACTACTGCATCATAACAGCAGTGCTACAGTGTCTAATAATCATAATTAGCTACTACTGTGCCATTTATAGTAGTACTACAATGTCGAATTGTAATTATATACTACTGCATCATGACAACAGTACTGCAATGTCTAGCACTCGTAAGAGTGTGAGTGCAGAATTAAGTCAAATATCCAGCATTCCAGAATATTAATTATATTCTTCAGGAGGAAAAGAATATGCCTACAGAAGCTACAGACATAATTATCCGCATTGTTATTGGCGACAATATGATTTGACATTCTGAGTACAGAATTTATGGACAGTATAATTAGTGCAGAAGCTATGGACATTAAGATTTGATTCAGTTATTGTTGACATCTATCTCCACTTTACATAATAAAATATTCTTAATCAAACAACAGTCTATGCAGACTTTTATTCTGAAAGGTACACACAAAGGAGAGACTGGTACCTGTTCAGCACATTTCTGGGTAAAAAAAGATTTCTAGTTTCATTCCAGTTTCTTTAAGTTATTTCCAGTTCATTCCAGTATTCCACAATCCTATCAATTCTTACAGATACTACTGCATCAGAACAGCGGTACTACAATGTCTAACAGTCATAATTAGATACCACTGCATCATGAAAGCAGTGTTACAATGTTTAACAACTGTAATTAGATACTATTGTGCTATGGCAGCAGTACTACAATATTTAAAAACTGTGATTAGATACTACTGCATCATGACAGCAGCACTACAATGTCAAACAATTGTAATTAGATAGTACTGTTCCATGACAGTAGTACTACAATGTCTAACATTTGTATTTAAATTTTACTGCATCATAACAGCAGTGCTATAATGTCTATCAATTGTAGTTAGATACTACTGTGCCATGACAGTGGTACTACACCGTCAAAGTTTGTAATTAGATACTACTGCACCATAACAGCAATACTACAATGTCTGATGACTGTAATTAGATACCACTGTGCCATTACATTAGTATTACAATGTCTAACAATTGTAATTAGATGCTATTGTGCCATTACAGCAGTACTACAACATCTAACAATTGAAATTAGGTACTACTGTGCTATGACTGTAGTACTACAATGTCTAATATTTCTAATTAGATACTACTGTACCATGACATCAGTACTGCTATGTCTAATGATTGTAATTAGATACTACTGTGCCATGACAGTGGTACTACAATGTTTAAAAGTTTGTAATTAGATACTACTGCATCATGATTCATGATAGTAGTGCTACAGTGTCTAAAAATTCTAATTAGATACTACTGTGTCATTACAGCAGTACTACAATGTCTAACAATTGTAATTTGATACTGCCATGACAGCAGTACTACAATGCCTAACATTTATAATTAGATACTACTGCATCATGACAGCAGTACTACAGTGCCACACTAAATTGTAATACTAGCCACATTTTATCGTGACTGGAATTCATGTTGAGTGTGCTGTCACAGGACTAAGGTTGTGTTGTAGCATTGTGTAAGTGGAATACTTGTGTGACTGAGTGCAAAAAAGGAGGTCTAGAAAATTTAATGAGGAATGTGATGAAATATGTTCGGAATGGGTAACACATTCTTGCTTCCAGGTACGTGTTGTCTATAATGAATTACTACATAGATAGTACCACTGATGACTCAGAAATGCAGTCTGGCCTGCTTGCAGCTTAACAATGCAGAGGATGTTAGTTATTCAAAACAGTGGGTGTTAGGTGTCATAAATGGAGTTGGCTATTTTTACTGTTTATAAAGGTATCAAAATCAAGTATGGTTGCACTGAATTTGTTGGCCCAAGTCCCAGGAACAAAGTCTCACAGTGGTGGTCTTTAAACAAGTTCTATTAAAGGAAAGGGAAAGATTTTTTTTCTAAGGTTTTTAAAATTTCTTTAAAGACAGCAATAGCTGTTAAGCACTCTGCATCTTGCTTGAACTGTGAGTTCACCTTTTAGTCCCTAGTTCCATTAACAAGTTGCACCCCTGCCTAACATGTGAAATATTTTGACAAGACCAGGGTTTATGGTAATAATAATAAAAGAAACCTGCTTCCCAGTTGTAATAGTTTCACATTGGCTTTTATATCATAAACTATATTGAACATCATTGATTTTCCATTTCTGCAAATTATGTGATTTCTCTTCAGCAGTTAAGCTAAATATTTTGTTATTAGGTACACTGTCATATAGGCAAATGTGCACACTTTCTTTGCAGCGCATCTCTAAGTCATGCATTGAGGTTGTGGTAATCATCACAAAGGTATATTGCTAATCACTGCATATCAATGATTAGTGGCAGCAAACATACCTTCTGGCTGAACCTGCCAAATGATTGGATTCCCTGACGCCCTTAGATAAAGACTATGTCTGTGAGAGAAACCACAGCATATCAGAGAAAAGGTTAATAGCTAAGGATAAATGTGGTTTAATGTAATTATTTCCTTTCTCAGTTTCAGAGTGAACAAGGTTTCTGCTGTACATTTTCTCCTTCTGGCAGTTTGGCAATACTTGCTTAAAGCAAGCTTACCTTTTGCAGTGGTTTCTGTTCTGCACTTGTGAGTCAAGGAGTTGTCACAGCTGTGGAATATTGAAACAAAAGTGTTTTTCAGAAATATTCAAACATTTACCACCAGCAAAGACCACTGGATTATTTGTTAGACAAAAAGATAAAGGAACACAGAAATACTGGGAATTGGGAACCATGGGATTACAGCAGGTTTGTGAGCAATGTTTCACTGGATTCTGTGACTATGAAACTCCTAAGGTCATTGTGGTTAAAAACCGGAACCTGGGACTCTTTTACAGATGTGTTCAATTGCTTATCATCTCCTACTTCATATGGTATGTTATCAATTTGTTCTTCTTTTTTCCCTTTCTAGGCTGTTGTGTTTTCCTTCCATTGCAGTGCTGTGTTTTTTATTATTTATTTGTTTCTGTGTTCATTTATTTAACAGACATGGTAGAAAAGGTAGTCTCCTAAAAAAAAACAAAACAAAAAGAGGCATACCAGTAGTAGACCGCAAAGGGCAGAATAGAACTGAAAGTGAGCACCTCTGTTGTTGAGGAAAGTAAGACACAGCAAATAGAAGAAATCTGATTTTAGAAGAATGGATAACAGTTATTTGTGTGATTTCCAAGAAAAAGAAGACTGATACACAGTCAGGGCTGCTGAAACTATTATCAGCTCACAGTACCTATTCACTCAATGTTTCCCAAGGTACTAGGTCTTGTTATACTGCCTTCTTTTAACTGTACAAAGAGAGAATGAATGCATTTATGGCATAATAGAAGCCATAGATGTCACTTTGGTTCACGTCCCTTTCTGCCACTCATTTAATGAGGTGATGAAAGGTGATTTTTCCAAGATGTACTCATTATCAGGATTCATCTCTCACTTTGCCATGGATAGTAACCACTCTATGCATATGATTACACTTGCTAGATCTTATTGGCTATGTTTTCATCAAATTAATAAATGGAAACTTAACTTCTTGTTTTGCTTTATCGCCTTATTGTCTTGTTGCCCTGTTTTGTTTTGAGATATGCAGCTTCCTCCTCTGTGCACTACCTTAGTAATGGGTCCTACCCTAACCCTATCGCTGCCCCTTCTCCCAACCCTAACCCTACACGTTGCCTTAAAAAATAAAAAAAACTTCCCGTAACACTACCACTACACAAAACAGACGTGAACACACAAACATACACTACCAACACTACATCTATCCGCTTACCTAACCCTGACCCTAGTCCTAAAATGCACACACTTGCATACGAATGTACAAAACCTGTCCCCTCAGCTATCCCAATCCTTAACCCTAACATTCAAAAACACACAAAAACACTCTCATACCTTCCAAACCCCACTCACCTATCTAGGCAAAACATACTGCTGACATTTTGAATGTTTGGCTATCCATACATAGCATTTGTCGATCAAATGCACATTTGACAAAATGCAGGAGACCCATCTAAACAACACACACACACACACACACACACACACACACACACACACACACACACACACACACACACACCACTACAGTTCATCATTGTTTTTATTCCAAAACTGCATGACGTGTTTTATCCCTTTTTGAGAAACTGTACTGATGCTAACCTGTTTACAGACAGTCTGTAGTACTGCTCAGAGAGACTATATTTCCCTGGGCCTCAAGAGTGAACTATGAGAAGTCTAGTATCAAAAACCTGAGATGACAGACAAACATTTTTAATGGTGTATTTACAGCAATAAGTTACAGTAGGGAATTAGGAAGTACACAGGGTCCCAGCTAGCAAACATATGAAGAGGGATGAGCTAGTTGTATATATACACCTGAGTAAAAGATGAAGGACGTGCCTAAATTGGGGATGCAGAGAGAGGGAGAATCCCTCTTGCAACAAGCACTTTAAGGTGTGACAGCAAGTTTCAGGATTTCCTATTTCATGTTTGAATTGCAGTTTGCTTATTGATGTGTTGGGATTCTCAGGACTGAGTTTCACACATATGGAATTAAAGAAGGGGTGCCAGAGAGAAATATTTAAACACCCTAAAACATTTTTTCTCAGAATTTGTCACACTGAGCCTCCTGCAAGCCACAAAGTGTATGCAACACATATAATAAACCACTACAAGCCTCTCCATATATGACAAA
The DNA here is from genome assembly GCF_019279795.1 of Protopterus annectens. Taxonomy (NCBI): domain Eukaryota; kingdom Metazoa; phylum Chordata; order Ceratodontiformes; family Protopteridae; genus Protopterus; species Protopterus annectens. The sequence goes on from NC_056733.1 coordinate 695,158,290, forward strand.
AGATACATATTAGTATACAGAATCAGAATGATCCCACTGCCACATACCTACATGAAGTACACAAAATGTTAGCTTTAGTACAGTATTCTTTTACTATACACCTTTAGGCAGTCATATGTTCTTTGATGATGTTCTTAAGTATTTAGCTAAATCCCACACAAAGTATTGAATAGTTTATATTTTAAGTATTTGGCTTTTCTTCGGCTTTATTGAACCTCCTCTGATATAGACTTGGACTTCCACTGGGATGCTGGTTTTGCCATTTGAAAAATGCAGTCCTAAAGGCAACAGTGTCCTAAGGGGCAACATCTTTCAGAAGAAAAAATGATGCAGAAAAGAATAAGGCATAATTTAGACATGTTTCCACATAGTTCAGGGACTCCTTTTTTTTTTTTTCATTTGTTAATCAGATGAACCCCATTAGATCCAGGAGCACTGCCTGTCTAAATGGGATAGTCACATAGTAGGCAAATGGTGGCTGAAAGTCAGGCCCTGGGCTACAGGATGAAGCACATTAACAGCTTATTGCTTTAATTCTTGAGAAAGTATTTTTGACAGAAAGGGTTATAAGTTTATGAAGTAGCCTTCCTGAGGATGTTATGCACTCAGGAATATATGGTATAAGAGTGGAACAGGTCATGGGAAAAATAAGGAACTTCTCTAAGTAAGAAGGTTCTACAGCATATCCAACAAAAGCACTATAGATATCTGGCTAGCCAAGTAACCCCAATGGTCTTTATCTGTCCATGGAATCTGTGTCTCTGTGTTCTACTTATATGTATAATATACGTATAAAAGTACATATGCCAGTTCTTGTCAGTTTTTTAGAAAGAAATGGTAGGAAAGGAATCCACAGAGTGTAAAGGGAAAGTCAGGGTTACAAACAAGCATTTTAGAGCTACATGTTTATTTTACCCTTGCAGCTTTATAATTTATCTGAAACCGATTGTATTACTTTAAATCCTGTTGCATACAATTAAAAAGTGTTTCCAAATATCTGGTAGCATTTATTAGGAGTACATAAAATATGATATGATATGATCAGCCTTCAGTAACAATTGTATATTAAACAATGTCATATTTTGAGTGGTAAATATGATCTAAAATGCTGCATATAATCAAAATGTGGCAGAAATACTTTAAAAGTGGCGACTGCTAACACTTCTATATGTATTTCATTGTCTCACTTACATAGAGTTAAACATGAGATCACGCTACTTGAGGGGATAGTATTGTAATGATGACTGTGTATGTATATATGAGCAAAATGAATGAGTTTTGACTGTGACAATGCTTGAAATGTTGGTACAATACTGCTGCTTTCAGCTCCTGGTTCTCTGGTTTTAATCCCAGTTTGGCTACTTTCTAGAAAGAGTTTGCATGTCATCCCTGTTTCCATGTGGGGTTCTTTTGGGTGCTTAGTTTCCTCCTACTGGCAATCCTTGAAATTTCACTGGGGCATGTGTGCAGTGCATCATTTGTGTTTGTATGTGTGTGTGTGTGTGCACGCATGTGCACACTTGTCCTGCAAAGGTCCAGTATCTGATTCAGGATTACTTCTCTGCCTTCTGTCCAGTGTTTGCAAGGAAGCACTCTGGCCACCTTGTAGTTTTTGAATAAAACAAAGTGAGTGTCAGAGAATGAATTAATGTTGCTTGGACTGATACAGGTCAAAGTTCTTCCTGAATGGCTTCTTGTAGTGATGTGAATTTACCATATGTCAAGGAATTGCACTTTTCCATGGGTGTGATTATCCCAGAAGGATTACAGTTAGATGGAGGGTGTGGGGGCTCTTCTCCACTATGGGGGGGGGGGGTAGTGTCTTGGTTACTCACTTAAAATATTTTTGTTTGGCTGAGATTTTCTGAATGCTGTGTTTTGGAGTTTGTGTATATTTTACTTAGTGGATTAACTTTTGTTCATATACGGTGCATAGATATTAGTACAGTCTCTAAAAAAAATCTGTTATTCATTATTCAGGTATGAGGGTTGTTAATTCAAAGCATTATGAAATATTAGTTATTGTGACTGGTTAAACAGGTGTAGCTGTTTAGTTATCTAGCGTGTTTGTATTAAACATTGTTATTAACACAGCAGAATAACATTTTAAATAGGCATTCTAGTGGAATTGCTTGTTGGTACTTTAACTGTGATAGCACATACATTTATATAGTCCAAATGGTTGTGTCCCCACCAAAAGAAGTAAGGAATATAAGATGCATTTATTAATGCTAAATATTAACACATTTTACACTGTCTGATTTTGCTTGTACACTTTATTGAATATTTACTAGTACTGAGATCAAATACAACATCTTATTCTCAGATGTGTCCTGCGTTTCAAGTACAAGTACAGACTGAACACAGAAATACATTTATCTAAATCAGTACACACACACACACACACACACACACACATATATATATATATATATATATATATATATATATATATATATATATATATATATTTATGTGTGTATACATATATGTGCCCATGCTGTACTGTGAGGGTGCAGCTGGTGAGGTTATGGTGCCATACTCTGTGTTGTCAGATGTCAGATTTACTTAGAATGGAAGTAGTGCAAAATTCTGTCAAGTTTTAAAATCCTCAATAAAAAAGGGCAGTTACTTTTTATTTGTTTCCTGTTTATGTATTACACTGTCTGGGGAAAGTTCTTGCAAAGGGACAAAAAAATAACTGAGATAATACAGCTTTTTTTAAAAAGCGATATTTTGTAAGTTTTTGGGTCCTGTCTTTCTTCACTGGGTCAGCCAGGGTATCACATTTCCTGTTTTGCAATGCTCAGCTAATAAGTGAAGTTGATCTCAGTGGTTATTATGTTTATTTATTTTTAAACTACAAAAGTTTTTCTAGGTTTATGGTTCCAGAGAAGGGAAAATGCAGCTTTATATCATAGTACACAAGTGAAGGAGTTGTGAATTTTGAGCCTGAATAGCTTTATTATGTTAGTTGTTGTGAAATATAAACAAAAAGTTATATGTGGTTTCCTTTGTATGTTTTTCTTGAAAAAACTTTGAAAAAGGCTTTCAAATGTGATAGGTGAAATGATGTAAGAGCAAGGGGGACCAATTCCTGAAGAAAATGTCATGGCCTCATGAGATTTCATGCAACCTTAACATGGTGTCCATAGAGGAATCTGATTAGGAATGCCAGAGAGAGAGAGAAATCACATTTAATACATGAAGGTGTGGGATCATTCTATTTGGAGGAGGAATATGCTCTGCGGAAAGGAATTGTTGTCTAAGGTGCAGTTGTCTTTTACAATTTTAGGCTTATGCAGCTAAGGCAAAACAGGTGTTCCTACAACTTCATATTAATGCTTTATTTTGCTTCCCACAGGACCTCACCCCAATATGACCTCTATACTTGGCCCATTTGTTCTGGCAGGATGGAAGCCAGGCATTCTTGGGTTCAGTGAGAGCCCTATAGTCCACTTGTTCCTACCCAGGAAACCCAAATGACCCTTCATTCCCAGATGAGACTCTGGTGGTAGGGAGTAGGTCAGCATGCTAGTCCTTTGCGGTGGTCTACCTCTTGTTCTAGAAGAACCCACCTTGAGGAATTAGACCTCCAAATTATGAGTCCCCCTGAGCTTTATGAGTATGAATGTGCTCAGACAATGTATGCTCCATAGGCTTGGACTCCACTGGGTGTAACACCTAGTGCTCCTTCTATCTGTCTCTCATGTGACAAGCAAGAAACACATTTATCCCCCAGGATGGGTGAGCTTAGAGTGGTCACTTACTCCTGTTCCCCACACTCATCTTTTACAGGTACATGAGCTGTTAGTTGTACTCAAATTGTTTATTCCATAGTCAGTTGATATTACTATTTTTAAATATATTTCATTATTACTAAGACAAGTAGAATAACAAATACCCAGCTAAAATGTAATTTAATTGTGTGACAATGGAAGCACTGTGGATGTGGCAAAGGTGATACTTAATATTGGAATGCCATAAACATATATAAAAATAACAAGAGCTCAAATTGGTATAGAATAAAAAAGTGAGTCAGCAATAAATATGATGATTTCTCTTTGCTGAGGTTTACATTGTTCATAGGTTCATAGGTTTTTACTAGGCTAATGACCACTATGGTCTTTGCAAGCCTAACCATGTGACCCAACCCAGTTTTGTCCCAGAGATCCTTGGACACCTGTATGGTGGGGTATGTTAGTAAAGTGGTAGCCAAGGGTTATCTGGGAGGAGGTGTATTAGTTGGGGATTAATTTACTTACTGTCAACCTCTGTCCATCAGAGACATGGGACCCAGACCAGGAGTGAATCTGCGATTTCCCATCCAGTGATCAAGGTTTCTTTCAAATAGGGTTAGGAATGAACTCTGCTTTATGTAGATGGAGGGCTTATTCCATAGTGCGGGGATTCTTTTAGACTCATATGTGTCCCACCAGCAGGTTGTGTTTATGTTGCAGGCAAAGTTCAGGTCCTTAGATCGTTCTGGTGCTGTTTGTTTTGGAGATGTGGAAAAGTCCATCAGAGCTGGATATGAGGATGTCATATGCCAGGCATAGATTACCTCTCAGTAACCTGTAGGAGACTGAGTGCAAAGATAAGAACTTAAGGTGATCTGTGTAGGACAGGGTATTCATACCTTTGATTTTCCTGGTCAGGAACCTTTGAGGATGTTCCAACTGTTGCAAGTGCCAGGTTAGGTACATGCCAAAAGAGGCATTGTACTCAATGATGGGTCTGATAAGAGCTGAGTAGAATAGTACTATTACTTCCTTGAACCTGGATGCCATACCCTTGCTTATGAGTTGGATGACACAGAGTGATTTTCTTACTACCTTGGCTACATGTTGGTCAAAAGCTAGATTACTATCTACATATGTTCCCAGATCCCTAACTATCGGGTCAGCTCTTAGGAGGGTCTATTATTGATGAAGTAATTAGCTTGTGTGGATGATTTCCCAAAGGGCACTATAATGTATTTCTATGCATTGAGTTTTAATCTGTGGCTTTCACACCAGTAATTATTTTGTGTTAGACACTCTTGTAGGATGTTGGTGTCATGGAAGGAATCTATAATAACTCCCAATTTGCAGTAATCTGTGAAGTTGGTGAGCCAGAGGCTTTTGACATTAGCCTTTTCTTCTGAGAAGTAGATGCAAAACAGGAGCGGGCCCAACATGGAACCCTGGGGTATTCTGCTGGTTATTGGTATCTTGGTGGAGGTGGGCTCACCGATCATGACTTCTTGGGTCCTATCTGTGAGCCAGCTGGCAAAACAGCAAGTTATGTAGGGATTTATGTTTAGTTCTGAGAGTTTGAGAACAATACCAGAGTGGGGTATTGTATCAAACACCTTGGCCAGGTCAAGGTAGGCAGAATAGGTTCATAGGTGTGTACTAGGCTAATGGCCCTGGAGCCTATATAAGACAAGTCCAAGAAGATTCCCTGGCATCATGCTCCCCAAAGTTCTCAGTGCCGCTGTTAAACAAGGCCACTGAAATGCTCCCTGGGGTGAACTTCCTATTGCCCATCCACTCCTCAAGATTTCTCTTAAAGGGGGCCAGTGAAGTGCTCTGCTTAACGTGAATGGGAAGTTTGTTCCAGAGCATGGGAAGTCTCTGGGTTAGGAACCTGTCCCTCCAGCATGTTCTGTTTATTATGGTATTGAGGTTTAGGTCCCTGGAGCGTGTGGCATGGAGGGATTGGGATTTCATTAGGTGTAGCATATCTAGCAGTTCTGGGTCAGACATGCCTTTGTAGGTCAAGCAGAGATTACCTGTAAGTAGGCAATAAGAGACAGAGTATAGCTGGAGTTATTTGAGTCTGTCCATATAGGGCATGTGTCTAAGGCCTAAGATCCTCTTAGTGAGGTATTTGTGTGGCCTTTCCAGTTGTTGTAAGTATCTAGTGAGGTACATACCAAATGGGGCATTGCATTCTATCATAGGTCTAATGAGGGACGAGTAGAGAGGGATTATGCACCATTATCCCTTCATACATAGCCATGGCAACCCTCTTGAAGAAGTGTGCTATGTTAGTTAAGCAGTGTGTGTCATTTGTAATGTCCTTGTTGATCATTTCCATGATAATTCCTTCCAGGTCTTTTCATATTAGACTTGTCAGACTGATGGGTCTGTAGTTCCTGGTTCAGTCGATGGTCCACCCTTGTGAAGAGGGATGACTGTTGTGGCCCTCCATTCACCTGGCAGGTAACCTGTTTTTTGGCTGTAGTAGAAGAGTGCAAGTGGTCCTGATAGTTCATGTTTTAGGTTATTTAGGAGGCAACCAGGAATATTGTCAGGGCCCATTAAAGCAATGTTTTTGGCCTTAGCGAGCTCCTCCAGGACTTATTTCCTGTTTATAGTTGTGGGATATGCTAGAAGGGATTTCACAGAGGTAGGTGGGGGCAGTGGGGGTGAAGTTAGAGTTAAATTTATCAGGCAGTAGATTTGCTATGTTACTCTGGTCATTGAAGTTTGTGCCATTTACCACCAGTTCGGAACATTGCTGAGTATTACCTTTAACATTCCTGATATAGCTGAAGAAGGCCTTAGGATTGTCCTTAGCCTGGAAGGCTATCCTGACCTCATGATTGGCCTTGTTGGAATTTATTACACCTTTTAGTTTCTTATTTAGTTGAATCAGAGAGCTCTTGTCTCCTTCATGAGTGTTGGTCTTTCTGATTTTGGCCATGACTTTTTTTCTTTTGTTATATAGCCTATTAAGGTAAGGATTCCACCAGTGTGGTTTGTTTTTGGTGTTACAGCATACTTCTTCTTGTGGGTACAGCAGCCTCAGTGCAGCCATTTGCATGTTTGTATATTTTTTGTGTAAATAGTTCTGCATAGGGTAGCTGTGTTCTCAGGGTTTGGGAGAGCTGTGAATTTTGACAGTTGCTTAATAGGATGTAGTTACTTAGCTTTCAATAGTTTCTGTTGCAGGTTTAGTTTGGTTTTTTGAGCTGATTTTTATTTCTAGGGAGACAGCTTTGTGATCTGACTTCACCAATGAGGACATAATATGGGTGGTGCTGCAATGCTCTCTCGTGTTGGTGAGTAATAGATCCAATATGTTTGATCCTCTGGTTGGAGAATGCTTTATCTGGTCCAGGGTGTTTGTGTTGATAAAGTCCAGGAAATAATGTATCAGTGAGTTAGGGTCAGTGTATATTTCACAGTCTATTGATGAGTAATTAAAGTCTCCCATCAATAGTGTATTTGATTGGATGGTGAGCACCTCTAGTAGGTCTATGTAAGAGATGTGAGCTTCATGGGTCATAGAGGGCAGCCTGTAGCTGGCTCAGACATGCTACGGAACTTTGTATATGGAGACTTGGACATGGATGATCTTCAGGGCATCATCCTGTTTAACTGACTTAGAGTTGAATTTGCTGCTTGGAAATCAAGACACCTCCACCTTTATCCCCTATCTGTGCTGCTGTTGGTCTAAATGTGTGGAAGGCACTATAGCCTTCCACTGCTAGAGTACTTTCTGCAGATCTAAACCAAAGCTCGGTAAGAGAACAGACGTCAACATTCTCCAGAGTGAGGAGAGATTGTAGGGCATGGAGTTTCTTGTTTAGGCTCCTACCATTGAGCAGTAACACCTTAAGGTTGCTTTGAGTTATTTATTTATTTTTTACTGTGTTGGCAGTTTTGCAAATTTGACCTTGCCTAAAAAAGGCTCTAAATGGATGGATAGAGTTTTAGCCAATATCTGAAATCTCAGTGAGGACAGGTGTAGACCATCTTAGGCAAAGCAAAGTGGTCTGTAAACCATGTCTTTCCCCACTGATAGATGTTGGATTCCTTTGACTGATACCAGACACTAAGCCAATTATTAAAATTGATAATTTTCTGTTCACATTGTGGCATCATCCTTGGTGAAGGTAGTATGTTGCAAGTAGTCCAGTGAGATATGTCTCAGGTCATTTACATCCGCATAGACTATCAAAGAATCATATTGGTACCTGTGGTGTAGTGACTTGAATGTGTCCGTGATATTGTGGATAGGCAACTAATCATTGTCATCTTCTTGTTCAGCCTGGTGAGTGAAGTATCTATGTGTTGTGCAATAGAATCTCCTATGACAACAGCACTAAGTAAAGTGCTTGCTTGCTTTTTGGCCTTTCGTCTTGGGGAATCATTGGGTGTAGGCTTATGTGTAGTGTTAGGTGTTGCTTTTGACACGCTTTAGTGATTGCTGAGGTTAGGCATTGCAGTGTGATGGCTTAGGAGGACTTTGAGGTTTAGAAAGGTTTCTTTTAAGTGCTTCAGTGTAAGAAGGTCTATGTCTGTGGTGTGTGGTATGTGTGAAGGATGTAGTGTGTGTGTGTGTGTGTGTGTGTGTGTGTGTGTGTGTGTGTGTTCTTGACAACCTTGTTTGTAAGCAAGATTTTTACCTTCAAGAAAGTTATGTATGTACATCTTTGGCATACTGTGTTAGTTTCTTTAAGGATTTAATGATATCTGAGTACATGAGACAATTGCTGCATTGTCTCAGGCAGGATGCCTATATCTACCAAAGTAGCACAGAGGCATTAGGAAATTGCAAATCCACATTGTCAGGACCTGTGTTAATGTTTAGCTATTATGGTTTAGGCTCTTGGTTTTACAGGCTTACCCGAGTGGTGTCTAGGATGAAGGCTAGAAGTTAGATAGTGCTATGTTATTTCATATTTTCAACATTATTGTATAGAGAGTGTTCTGATCAGGATAGATAGTTCCAGATAATCCAGGCCCAGCCAATGACCTACCTTCTGATCTTCCTATCACCAATCCCGCTATCACATTTAGCCCTAATAAACTCCCCAACTCACTCCTGATAGCACATCTCAATATCCAAAGTGTCAATAGTAAAGTTCCTCATCTCCATTCTCTCTTACACATATACTCTTTTGACATTTTATGCCCCACAGAGACTTGGTTAAAGCCACAAACTCAAGATAATGAAATGATCCCACCAGGATATAATATATTGAGACATGATCGTAAAAACAAAAAAGGAGGGGGAGTAGCAATTCTTTTCAAGGATGGGCTACAAGTTACCACCTTACCCTATAACCCACCTAAAGATAGTAATGCAGAAATCCTCATTTCAAAGATTCAGCTAAATTCTAGTAAATCCATAACTATCATATGTATCTATCTACCTCCTGGAAATAACATGAACTCCTTGAAGGATATTCTTAGCTGGGTCTCAGCAACATTCCCACAAGAAACTATAATCCTTGGTGATGTCAGTATTGACTGGAAATATATCAATACTGAGCATCCCACTTCACACATTAACCTTCATGGCTTCTCTCAGACCATCACCTCCCCAACCAGAATTAACAAACCAAAACAAAAAGAGAGCACCTTAGATTGGATACTCATTAATAATCATCACTAAGCTTATAGAGTAGGTATTTTCCCTAATGATATAAGTGACCACTGCTTGACCTATATAATCAGGCAAAGAATAGATATCTCTCACCCAACAGCATACAGGACTATACGTTCCAACAAACAATTTAACCAAACTCTATTCCAAAGCGAATGTAATGCCTGTGATTGGACTAATCTAAAAACTCTCCCATTAGAAGAGGCTGTCCAATACTTTAACTCTAAATTCTTAACTATCCTAGACCAGCATGCACCCAAACGTATAATAAGAATCGGCAAAACTAGCCCCATGGCTCTCCAAAGATACCAGGCAAAAAATCCTACTCTGAAATAAAGCCTGGACTAATTGGCAAACTACTAAAAGCACATCTGACCAACAAACATTTAGACAATTAAGAAATGCAGCTAAAAAATCTATACTTTTAGACAAAAATACTTTTACTGTAAAATACAGAAAACACACCAAAATAACCCTCAGTGATTCTGAGCAAGTATTAATAAACTCCTTTACCCAGGACACTCCAGTACACCAACCCCTATAGGAGCTAATTATGACACTCCCTTCTAGACTGCAAATAACTTTAACTCCTTCTTCACAGAAACCATCCAATCTCTAGCCAGTCGGCTACCCCCTGACACTTCCAGCCTACAAACTCCTATGACTAGCATACTTCCTACCTTCCTACTACAACCCATCTCTACTAATTTCATTTTCAAACTCCTAGCTAAACTTAAGCCTTGTACTCCTTACGCTGACCAGATTCCTGCTGAATATCTGCAAAAAGCAGCTAAAGCAGTAGCTTATCCTATTGCCATCCTTATAAATAGAACCATTAAGGAAGGATCCATCCCTGCCATCTGGAAAATCTCACACATCCTCCCCCTACACAAAGGTGGTAACTCCAATGACTATTCAAACTATCGGCCCATAGCCCTTCTATCCCCCCCTAGTAAAAATAATGGAAAAATGCATTCATCATCAACCAATAGGCCATCTCACTCAACACAACATACTAGCCAAATGCCAACATGGCTTTAGGCCATATCATAGAATCATTACTGCCCTCTTATCCTTTACTGACACCATTAATAGATACCACAATAACAATGAACTCTCTTCAGCTCTATTCATTGATCTTTCAAAGGCTTTTGATATAGTAAACCACTCATTGCTTATTTATCTTCTCAAATCACTTTCCCCTAGATTCTCCATCTGTAAAATGGTTCACTTCCTACCTGAGCAACAGGCAACAGGCAGTGCTCTGGGAGAATAAACTATCATCTCACCTGCCAGTCACACTGGGTGTACCCCAGGGCTCCATTCTAGGTCCTCTCTTATTTTCAATTTTCATTAATGATCTCTAATTAGCTATTCCCAATGCAACTTGTATACAATATGCAGATGATTCAACATTAATCTGTACAGTAATCCCAAACCCAGAAGGTATTTAACATAGTTGAGACATGGTTTTTGAAGCGGTGCCTCCTTTTGAATCCCAAAAAAACAAAACTCCTGCTCTTTACTCCTACTCGCAAGTCAATATCAATAGACTTCTCAGTCATCTCTAATAATGGCACCCTCATATCACCAGACTCTACTACCAAACTCCTAGGGATTACAATAGACAACAACCTTAACTTTGATACCCATATTAACAACATTATAAAATCAATTGACAGAAAAATGGGCTCCCTGTGTAAAATTAAACCCTTCTTAATACCAACAGCAAGAACTACCATTGCCCATTCCCATCTAATCTCTACTCTTCTCTATGCCTGACCAATATATGCCAACCTTTCCAAAAGTAATCTTCTCAAACTAGCTACCTCCTATAACAGCATAGCCAGATTTGCCACTGGTAAACCTTTCAGAACCCATCACTGTCATAATCTCAAACAGCTAGGGTGGCTTGAACTACAAAATCATCTGCAAATCAACCAACTTACTACTGCCCATAAGATCCTTTACCAACCTAACAACACTCCAATACTCCTAGACCTCATAACCCTTTATAGAAATCTTAACACCTTGCGTTCATCAAATAAACTCCTAATTATCATCAATAAGGCTAACAACATGGCAGGAGACTCTCTGTTCTCAAATACAGTTGGGACAAAGTGGAGCCTTCTACCTAGTGAACTTACTTCCCTTCCTTCCATATCACTCTTTATATAAAAAATTAAAATCTTCCTGAAAACACACTGGCTTTGCCCTTGTAGTAACCCTGACTAAACAACCATTACTGCTACTAGTATCTTTACTAACTCTACTCGCTCTTCTAATTACTGTCCTTTAGTGCAACATGAAAGCATATATGCAGAAATATGAAGCTGTATTACCTACCAGTGTATGTAAATAATTAGCTCTAAATATTGTAAATAGTTTTATGAAATGTGTAGAAATATTTCATCTATGCCTTTTTTTGTAACATTATTGATCTTGTTTGTTCGTGTCTGTCTTGGAGCTTATCTCCCTGGGCCTCCACTGAAAATGGACATATATCCAGTTAGACTAGCCCAGTCAACAAATGTAAAATAAATAAATAAAATAAAATAAATAAAATAGTTTTCCAGAAAATAGAAAGAAAAATAAATGCTGGCAGAAGCACAGGACTACTTGGATTGTCATGTGTGTGTGTGTGTGTGTGTGTGTGTGTGTGCTCATTTTTTTTTTATTTGTTAAATAAGCAGCAGATATGGCATATTTAGCCCACTGCTAACACATATCCTAAGGTCTGCCTCACTTAATTCTCACATTAATGTTCCGAACAATCCCAGGAAAGTTTTCCCAGTCATCCTCATACTTATTCTTTCATGTTGCATCTGAGTCATTTCTCCTCATCATCACCAGTGGTCTTTTGTTGTAACACATTTCTTATTCTTTTCTTGAAACATCCCACCGTCACTTAGCTAATTCACACAAGGTACTTGGAAACCCTGCTCATGTTATCAGCCTCCATTTCTTTGGTCAAGGAGAGTTTATATGCATACAAAAATACACATGTTAAAACAAAAATGTGTTTTTCTGTACTTGTCTACAGACATTGCAAACACTTGTGTATTTGTAATATATTTTCCGCATATATTGTGTGTGCTGCATTTGTGTGTATGTGTGTGTGTGTGTTTCAAACATGTGTTTATATATATATAATAAATATATATAACAACAGAAGAAAAACTGAAGAAAAATTAGAAAAATGGCTCTCAAAGGACAACACTGGGTACATGTCTTTTTAATGAAGCTCACCTTCTCACCTTATCAAAGTTCAACTTACCTACAACAGCAAATCTCAAAACAGAACAAAAAAAAAAAACTAGAGCAAATTTTTTTGCAGGGGTGGTTTTAGAACTAATGATTCTTCCAGATTCTGGTGCATATGTCTTGCCATTGACTGAGGTAATTGTGAATAGTGAGAATGATTTTAAAGTATATAATTTTTCCTCTGTGGCTGATGATCAAACCTGTTGTGATGTTGTGTTTGCAAGAGGTTTAACTTTTGTCCAAAACAAAAAGATGAATTTACCTAATGTTCTGACAGATCTTAAATTATTTGGAGAAGGTTGAATTTTAAATTATTACTTCATGAGGTCGAAGTGGCAGCTAATCCCCTAGGCATTGCAAGTACCTATAATCCCCTACTTCATGCTACAATTGAATTATTTGAGAAATTGTGTGAACTAGATTTATGATATATGAATATACAGGATAACAACATGAGAAATAATATGTCTTTTTTTGAAACAGAGGAACTGAAAAGGTTAAGTGCTAATAATTCCATTAGGATAATGAAGCCCGATAAAGGGGCAGACTTGTAGTTATGAGTAAAAGTGTTTATGAAGGAAAAATGAGGGAAATTCTCTCTACAGAGACACATGAGCATAGTTCAATAAATCAGTTAAATGGGGCTTAAAGGACCATAAAAGGGGCACTTCGTGATTTATTTATAGAAAGGAGCATTTCTATTTCTGAATTGAATTATATGGATGTACCCTTTCCCAGAATGCCAGCGAGTTTTGGTCTCCCTAAATTGCATAAAAATGTGTTTCAACCATCCATGCATCCAATTGTAGATGCGAGGGTTCAATAATGTACCCAATAGCCAAACTTATTGATTTTAAACTGAAAGACTTAGTAATGAGGGAACCACAGTATGTAGAGATTCATGGGATTTTTTAAATAAAATCGATAAGACTACCTTCCAGAAATATTTTGTATTCATCACAATTGACATTAAAGAATTGTACTCTATCTCACATGATGTGGGTGTAAGTTGGTTTTGTGATTTTCTTATTTATAAAGAAAGGCATCCCACAATTACAAGTAAATGTGTTGGTACAATTGTTGGAAATAGTTTTATTTAATAATTTTATTTTATTTGAGAAAGAATTGTATGTGCAGAAAAGAGGGGTGGCTATGGGTTCCCACTGAGGTGGTATATATGCAAATATTGTTATGCTCTATTGGGAGAGAAAATGTTTACTGAATTCAAAGTATTTTAAGTTTTGTCACCTCTACACACATTTTCTGGATGATATGTTCCTTTTATGGGACAGTCCAGTGGATGAGATTTTGAGTTTTTTTCAACTATATTAATGAGACCACATCTTTTTTGAACTTCACCCATTCTGTGGGGGTGGATGAAATTTCATTTTTAGATGTACAGCTTTTTAAAGATAGAGTAAACGAGATTTGTATCCAAAATTTTTAGAAAGGAGACATACTCAAATACTTTGGCCCAATTTTCTAGTGCCCACCCTTTTAAACAAAAACTAGCAGTTATAAAGGGACAATTTGTAAGGGCAGCTAGGATGGTATCTACAATGGAGATATTTCTAGATGAATGTGCTAATTTGAAAAGTATGTTTTTAAGATGAGTTTATCCTATTTATGTAATAAATTAAGTGATGCTGGAGGTGTTGAATAAAAGGGAGAGGGGACATTTTGGTCCTTTCATTAGAAAGACTATGTTGAATAATGTGATAAGATCTGAGGAGTGTTTAACACATACACTATGTGTTAGTAGTATGTTGTTTGAGATGGAAGGGAGGGATGTAGGAGATAGTGAACCCTAAAACCATGGCAATGTGTTTACTACCTCATTTATCACTACATTTTGTTGTAAATATTAAGCATATTTGTGATATACTTATGGGAAACTGTCAAGTTTTGAAAATGGAAAAGGAATAAGTCTGAGAGACTGGATAGTGAGACAAGTAAAAGAAAGCCCAAGTGGGTGTATGAAAAAAATGTGTATTGTGTCCACAGTGCCCATATAAACTTGAAACTGATGTAGTTATAGTGAATGGGCATGAACTGAAGTTAGATGGGAAATATTCTTGTATGACAGAAAGAGTAGTATACTGTGCTCTGTGTTGCCAATGTCCATATTTTTATGTTGGAAAGACAGACAGGAAAATTAAAGCACGTATATATGAACATCTAACAGAAATTAAACTGAAAAAAGAGACAAATGCCCTGACTAAGCATTGTATGAGCGATGATACACATAGTTTCATGTTTTTTGTTCTGGAATCTGTAGTTTTATATGAAAGGAAAGGACCATGGACCTTATTATTAGAAAAATGTGAACTTATATGGCAATTACATTTGAATGCTATGTGTTGGCTAGGGCTAAATGAACAGGTGTCGATTAGTAGCATGTTAAAGATGAAAACAATGCAAAGGTAGAAGGAATTACATACACTGAAGATTCTGTAGTGCAGCGGTAATTCCATCTGGCTAATATGCAAAAAATCCTGAGTTTGATTCCCAGTTTTTACATTTACTAATCTTACTGAATTTCATACATTGAATTATATACATAGTTCTATGGAATGATTTATATAAATATATATATATATTTTTGAAAGGCTGACAAATGATAGTGGAAATCCATTTACAGTGTGGGACTGGGAGATTCCCCTTTCCTGCACTGTGAGAATATTTAAGTAGCAGGGGGTGTGGGGTGCAGGAGGGCTATTTCAGGATGTCGGTCTTTCAGAATGTCGATCATATGGTGTCGGCCATGTGAAAGTCAGCATTCTGAACAGTCGACATTCTGAAGTAGACCCACGCACACACACACACACACACAGATATATATATATATATATATATATATATATATATATATATATATTATATATGTATATATATATATATATATATATATATATATATATATGGGTCCTAGTCACATTGTCAAAACACGGTTCATTGAAATCGTGTTTCTGGGGACACAATTTAGCAAAAGTGCATTTTATCGAAAATGCACTTTTGCTAAAGAGAGATTGGAAAATTAAAGAAAGCATGCAGTTTGCAGGCACTGTTAGTTGCAAATTAACGTATAGTGTTGATTTACAACTAACAAAACTATCGCTGACATCATGGTACAGTGGGGATAAGGGAATATTCCCTTTTCCCCACTATAGTGCGATCTCAGAGTGAGAATAATAAAGTATGGGGGTTGCAGGGGGGCTTGCCCCCCTGCATAACACTGTTTGATGTGATTTGTTTTATTTATTTTTTTTCAGTGATTTTCTTTAGCGAAAGTGCATTTTTGATAAAATGCACTTTCGTTAAAGTGTGTCTGCGGAAATACGGTTCGATGAACCATGTTTTTGATTAAACGACAGAGACCCATATATATATATATATATATATATATATATATATATATATATATATATGTGTGTGTGTGTGTGTGTGTGTGTATATATTTATATAAATATATCTATCTGTATCTATATATATATATATATATATATATATAGATAGATATATTTATATATTTATATGTATATTTAAGATTTTTTATGCGTGTTTATAAGTTGTAGGGTGGAATATTTGTTAATAGTTTTTTAACAATGAAACTGGAGGTGTGGGTTTGGAATGATGTCGAGGGGGTGTTTTAGTACAAAAGAAACATTGATTTGTTAAATTTTTATCTGATGAAGTTTCCATTGGGGAATGAAAGCACTTGTCTGTGTGAAAATAAACTTTGAATTGTTCTGTTTCATCTTCTTTTTAATCTTGAGGATTTTTACAGAAGATTAATATTACTTGTCTTATTTTGGATTGTGCTACTGCTTGCTTTACTCATCTGTGAACCTATGAAACAAGGCAGGATTTAAATGAGGTATGTAATGGTTGATTAACAATGACTGGGTAGATTATAAGTGCTGTATGATGTTTGAAACTACAATTGTGTCTATATAGTTTGTGATGTACAATGTTTCCAACTAAAATGATGTCAACATGGTTTGTTTTCATTGATATAAATGTATGATTGCCCATGTCATATGTGATAATTTAATAAAGATGCCCCATGTTCATTAGCTTGATTATGAATGAGGTGAGGAATAAGGGTAGTTTAGCATGGACAGGGAGACAACTGGATTTAATAATACTAATAAAGTGATGCTCATTGTGTTTGTTTGAGGATATATTTATTATGAGCTATTTGGATAACATTATGCATCAGTGTGAGGCTGGCTAGCAGTACTTTTAGGGGGCCTAGAAAGTCAAGGTTACAGTCACCGAGTATAATCAGTTTTGTGGTATCTGGGGAATGAAAGAGCAGAGTCAGGAAGGATTCTAGTATAATGAGGGAGACAGGGAGGTAAGATGGAAACAGTGGACAGAAAATTTTGGAGCAATTAGACATAGCTGTTTCCATTAATGCCCAGTGTGGTAATTATCCTTAGTCGTATTATTCTATGCTATTAAGATTGAGCAGATTATGTTGCTGCTTTTTTCTAGGGTCATGATTCTACTATCTTGTCTGTTTACAGGACAGTTGTCATTAAAAACAGTGTATTTTTGGGGAAAATTAATGAGTGCTATTTTACCCAAGACCCTACTTCTGTAGGATTATTTTGATGAAACATAATTCCATTTGGGGTAATTTGCTGTTGTGCACTGCAGATTTTGGAGTCCGTAAATAGGACAGATTTTAAATATTGCTCTTATAAACTTAGAACATTGTTAGAACAACATATTTTGTGTTAGCATTCATTACAAAAGGATATGGTCTGAAACTTAAATGTCTTTCAGTATTTATTGACTTCAGTCAATGATTTGCCAGAAAACAACAAATTTTATGAGGAACAGACCAAAAATATGAAGCAAAAATCTGGGAATTCAAAGCAAATCTGGACAGTTAAGAGGTCTGTTTGGTCAACTACTTTAAATATGAAGGAACTGGGGTTAAGGTGAATAGTATCTGCTTGTAAAAGTAGTAGTAATGTTATTAGTTGCAAAAAGTTTATGGTGCCTAAATCTAGGGTTTGGATGGGGATGGGTGAGTGAGAAAAGATATAGAGGTAGATGTGAGGAATTTATTGTGGAAGCTGTATCTGGCCATTATGTAGGCTGCTTACCATATTGGAATATTGGAGTTGTGAAGCTGAGGATAGTAAAGGTCAACCATATTATTGACTGCATTATGGACTCCTAGATGAGCAAAATTGTATTAGTTAAGTAAATGTCTAATAAAACTCTTCTGTGTTGAGACACTAACTTTACCACTGTATGAGATGACCTGTCTATGGATAGCAAAGTTTGTAGTGATGCTAACTTCTCAGAGGCTGGATGGATGAATGAGTGTAGGGATCATAACCATCCTGCACAAATTATTTTCCTTCTTTAATATGTGTTACATGGTCCAGTACCTCTTTATATTGTATTAATGATTTTGGTATAAATAATATGACTTTAGTTGTGGTAGATGTTGATGTAGTATTATGTATATGTAAGATTTTTTATGCATGTTTATAAGTTGTAGGGTGGAATATTTGTTAATAGTTTTTTAACAATGAAACTGGAGGTGTGGGTTTGGAATGATGTCGAGGGGGTGTTTTAGTACAAAAGAAACATTGATTTGTTAAATTTTTATCTGATGAAGTTTCCATTGGGGAATGAAAGCACTTGTCTGTGTGAAAATAAACTTTGACTTGTTCTGTTTCATCTTCTTTTTAATCTTGAGGATTTTTACAGAAGATTAATATTACTTGTCTTATTTTGGATTGTGCTACTGCTTGCTTTACTCATCTGTGAACCTATGAAACAAGGCAGGATTTAAATGAGGTATGTAATGGTTGACTAACAATGACTGGGTAGATTATAAGTGCTGTATGATGTTTGAAACTACAATTGTGTCTATATAGTTTGTGATGTACAATGTTTCCAACTAAAATGATGTCAACATGGTTTGTTTTCATTGATATAAATGTATGATTGCTCATGTCATATGTGATAATTTAATAAAGATGCCCCATGTTCATTAGCTTGATTATGAATGAGGTGAGGAATAAGGGTAGTTTAGCATGGACAGGGAGACAACTGGATTTAATAATACTAATAAAGTGATGCTCATTGTGTGGGTTAAGGTGGATAAATTGCAGGATTTTGCTCTCTGCCATTTTCAGGCTATGAAGGTTTTCATGCTGTTTGAACAAAAATTGGCAGATTATACTGTAGCCTAGTAGAAGTACATTTATACCTGGGCTCCTTGTATAGAAGCTATGACATTTTGTAGGCTTCAATAAATTGGGAAAACATTTTTGTTATTTGGTTCTTCAATTTGTGGGAGGAATGAAAGGGTTGGGCCAAGGACTATACCTAGATGTGTCAATAGTTTAACTATTGAAAGTGGGTATCTTGAAGGTTACATATTTTGAGTGTGGGCAGATAAGCAAATCTTTTGCTTGTGCCAAACAACATAACCATTGATTTATTAATGTTTAAAGTTAGTTTGCTTGACAGTAACCAATTCCAAAGTCTTTTGAAAGTGTCCTGTAATGCCTCAGTTAGCCCTGGTGAAATGTACTTGCTCTAGTGTTGATCACATCATCAGCATACAATAATGAGTTTAGACTGTAGAATTTCCAGTGTAGGTGATTAATAAAGATGACAAAAGTAATAGACTCAGTACTGAGCCTTGGGAGATGCCTGAGTTTTTAACCCTGTTAAATTTAGTTTGAGCTGATGGAAAGATTGCTGTTGTGGAGGAAGTTAGACAATCACGGGCCTACTTTATCTGAAAATATGCTGGTTTTGAGTTCATTCATAGGCTCTTCTGAGATCTCAAAATGACCCCAGTGAGTTTCTTATTCTTCATATAGGCATAGATTTTGTTTGTGAGTAAAATCCTGGCAGGTGAGATGCTGTATTTGGGTTTAAACCTGTGATGTCAATATTCAAAGTGGGTTGATAGTCATCAGTTGTGTTAAGGGAGTGGATGTTAGGTTCAGGAATAGTGTTTTCATATTTGAACAGTGCAGGTATTGTTTTCATGGAAAGAGTCAGTTTGAGGTATGTGCTAGTGGGGAGGCGATAATGTGTGTCCCATTTTAGTATTAAAGGGTGGATGGTGTAGACAGTGCTGTTGTAATGATTTGGCATTGTTTTAAGTAAATCCCTAACCTGCTTATCAGTTACTTGTGCAAAGAAAGAACAGAGGGTAGTTTAGAGAGGTGTGTAATGGGTTAATTTGTGAAAATTTGTTTGATGGATGGTAGGGGTTGCGTTGATGCTTTGAGGATTGGAACAATTGTATAGTATCTCTTTATGAATTTCAGGAGTATAGATTTTTTCTCCCTAGAGTTTTGGAATATTTTGTTACTGGAAATACTTTTTATTGTTTGTAGAATTTCTTTGGTTTGGTAATATTTGATTGTACTGATCTGCAGTAGTTTGATTTGCTAGTGTTAAGGTTTATTCTGACAGACTGCTGTAGTGTCCAGCATAAGTTTGGTTTATGAAGGTCAGAGGAATATATCTCCATTGCTTCCAGGCCTTATACAATGATTTAATTTGCTGTGCTAGATCTAGACTTAACAGTGGAACTTTTGTGGCTCATAGACATCTGGTTATTAATGTATAAAGTTTGTTCTGAGTGGGGAAATTGGTATTGAAGAATATTTTCTGTGCAGTCTCATGGCTCATGGCTGGTAGTTGTATTTAGGTATTCTAGTCTACGTAATTGATTTCAGTGAGTAGGGTATACCTGGAGGTCTCAAATGTTTTGGTGGACATAATGTAGTTTGTATTTTGTGGGGGACAGTTTAAGGTGCTAAAGGCCATGAGGAGAGTACAGGGTTATGATCACTGAGGGAATTTGGATCTATGTGGAGTGAGTTCTTTTTTTTATATCAGTATTATATCTGTTAAAAGTGTTTGTTTGAGGATATATTTATTATGAGCTATTTGGATAACATTATGCATCAGTGTGAGCCTGGCTAGCAGTACTTTTAGGGGGCCTAGAAAGTCAAGGTTACAGTCACCGAGTATAATCAGTTTTGTGGTATCTGGGGAATGAAAGAGCAGAGTGAGGAAGGATTATAGTATAATGAGAGAGACAGGGAGGTAAGATGGAAACAGTGGACAGAAAATTTTGGAGCAATTAGACATAGCTGTTTCCATTAATGCCCAGTGTGGTAATTATCCTTAGTCATATTATTCTATGCTATTAAGATTGAGCAGATTATGTTGCTGCTTTTTTCTAGGGTCATGATTCTACTATATTGTCTGTTTACAGGACAGTTGTCATTAAAAACAGTGTATTTTTGGGGAAAATTAATGAGTGTTATTTTACCCAAGATTCACTTAACCCTACTTCTGTAGGATTATTTTGATGAAACGATAATTCCATTTGGGGTAATTTGCTGTTTGCACTGCAGATGTCTCAGGTTGCACACCTGTCAACTTCTGAGCACAATAAATTTGGAACAATGGTAAAATAATGGGTGGACAAAGTCCCGTAAATAGGGACAGATTTTAAATATTGCTCTTATAAACTTAGAACATTGTTAGAACAACATATTTTGTGTTAGCATTCATTACAAAAGGATATGGTCTGAAATGTCAATGAATGTCTTTCAGTATTTATTGACTTCAGTCAATGATTTACCAGAAAACAACAAATTTTATGAGGAACAGACCAAAAATATGAAGCAAAAATCTGGGAATTCAAAGAAAATCTGGACAGTTAAGAGGTCTGTTTGGTCAACTACTTTAAATATGAAGGAACTGGGGTTAAGGTGAATAGTATCTGCTTGTAAAAGTAGTAGTAATGTTATTAGTGGCAAAAAGTTTATGGTGCCTAAATCTAGGGTTTGGATGGGGATGGGTGAGTGAGAAAAGATATAGAGGCAGATGTGAGGAATTTATTGTGGAAGCTGTATCTGGCCATTATGTAGGCTGCTTACCATATTGGAATATTGGAGTTGTGAAGCTGAGGATAGTAAAGGTCAACCATATTATTGACTGCATTATGGACTCCTAGATGAGCAAAATTGTATTAGTTAAGTAAATGTCTAATAAAACTCTTCTGTGTTGAGACACTAACTTTACCACTGTATGAGATGACCTGTCTATGGATAGCAAAGTTTGTAGTGATGCTAACTTCTCAGAGGCTGGATGGATGAATGAGTGTAGGGGATCATAACCATCCTGCACAAAATTATTTTCCTTCTTTTAATATGTGTTACATGGTCCAGTACCTCTTTTTATTGTATTAATGATTTTGGTATAAATAATATGACTTTAGTTGTGGTAGATGTTGATGTAGTATTATGAACCCTAAGTGCAATTAAAAAATAACCAACTCATGTACCTTCCTCTCCTTCTCTATCCCTCCCTTTCTCTCTCTCTCTCTCACACACACACACACACACACACACACACACACACATATATATATATATATATATATATGTGTGTGTGTATCTGAAGAGAGAGGTAAGTGGAGTGACTATTATTTGTTTTCTGACATTGTTTTTTAGCGTGGTGACAAAATCTATTAAAAATCATTTTCGTAGATGCAGATATGCTACAGACATGGTGTTTACAATAGAAATGCATCTCTTTTAGCTTTTAAGTTAATTAACTTTGAGTATAATGAATACTGCTGCTGTAACTACAAATATGGTAAGTGCTGTTTGCTGGAAGTTACGATATTTAGATGAGTTCTCAGGACTTCAGGTGTTGGATATATAGTTTTATGAAGGTCTGGTTTTAAGAATATCTATACGTGTGTGTGTGTGTGTGTGTGTGTGTGTGTGTGTGTGTGTGTGTGTGTGTGTGTGCGCGCGTGCGTGTATAACCTTTTTTATAAGTAAATATTTGGTTTACCATCTTCAAAGGGGATTAAAAAAGTTTGATTATATTACTACAGATTCATGGCACTTTTTATCCCAATTAAATGAAGTGAAAATTGATTCTTCCACTATATTCCTTACTATTGATGTATGTAATTTGTATTCAGTGATTCCCAATGACATAGGACTAGAATGGATGGAGAGACAGTTAGTTAAAACTAAATTATTTGAACAGGATCAAATTAATGTATACACAGCGCTAATGGATATTGTTTTAAACAACAATTTCATATTTTTTGAAGGTAGTTACTACAAACAGATTACTGGAGTAGCAATGGGGGCAGCCTGTGCCCCAGTTTATGCTAACTATGTAATGTCTTTCTGGGAACAGGAATATGTATTTCAGAGTGAATATAATCAACATATTCAAAAATACATGTGGTTCCTGGATGATATTTTTATTATATGGGATGGTAACATTGAAAAGCTTGAGTTATTTCTGGAGTTTATTAACAATACAGTTAGTTTTTTAAAATTTACTTTCGAATAAAGTAGTACTGAAATAAGTTACTTAGATGTTCACCTAGTGGTAAATAACAGTAAGAGGAGTCTTTCCTCTAGTATTTATAGGAAAACTACTTTTTCGAATTCCTATTTAAATTATCAAAGCTGGCACCCTAGCCACCAGAAAAGGGCTATAGTTAAAGGCCAGATGGTTAGGGCTGCCAGAATGGTCAACAATTATCAGGAATTCAAAAAGGAATTAGAATTTATCACAGGGATGCTCATCAAATGAGGATATCCAGAAGTTTTGGTGCATGCCATCAAAGATGAAATTACATCTAAAAGAAATGAAGGAATTTATCAACCCATTTTAAAATATAATATGGAAGATGGGAAACCGTTAGTAATGCAAAAACAGGAAAGAATGATATAGGAGAATGTTTGTATTTTATTACCACATATAATTGTGATACGGAATTTATTGTTAAAACAATACGTAGGAATTGGGAACTACTGAAATTGGACACTAATGTACATAGCAAATTAAAGGTTCCCCCCAAAAATGTATATAGAAAAGATAGATCATTTAAAAATCTTTTAGAGGGTAGTAATCAATTTCCAATTTCTAATTCATGCAGGCCAGTGGGAAATTTTAAGTATGGCAGGTGCAATGAATGTAAATATATTTTTTGTACAGGAAATAAGATTAAATTAAACAAGGAAATTTTATATATTAAAGGGCACTTTAATTGTTATAGCAGGAATATAGTATATTTAGCTAGATGTAATCAGTGTCCTGCATTTTATATAGGAAAAACTTGTTGTACCCTAAGGGAAAGGGTCGGTGAACATATGTTGGATATAAGGCATATGAAAAATACAAATGCACTGGCAAGACATATTAAACAACATCCAGAACATGAATTTCAATTTTGTGTCATTCAGCAAGTTATAAAGTATAACCAAGGGCGCATACTGGATGTTCATTTGGATATATGCGAGATGAAGTGTAGGTTAGATGCCACGACTTTCCCAGGCATTAACGACAATATTAGTATAGCCCCTTAATTAAAATTAAGGTATATATTAGGTTAATTCTTAACTAGGTAATTTTTGCATCAACCCACATTAATATGTTTTTAGAATTAGGATT